>NC_135555.1:23630224-23652724 GCF_964340395.1 Glandiceps talaboti | reverse complement strand
GATGGTGATATTTATGCTTCAATTCAAGAATTACGAGATCGTACACAGGAATTGTCAAGTCGTGTGATGGCCTACAAGTCTGGTGAACCCACCGCCATTGATACAAATTACCAAGCTATGAATGAGGAGCTGAGAGCTGCAGAGGAAAGAATCATGATGCTAACAGAGCAAAGAAAGTGAGTAAATTGTCAATATAGAAACAAAAGATTTTATAGCTTGGCCTCTAGGGGGTGCTATTTGGAGTGAAGTGTGGTTCAGAGTAGATTATCAAAATTAATCCATTCCTTTCATTTAAATCATGTCTAAAGGTTATACAGAAGAAACAAATGTATATGTATACATGCCATACTTTTGGTGCTCATCACGTTTTACTGTGTGGCAGCCATATGAGATATTCATTGTCCATTATCAAGGAATTGTACCACAGGGCATATTGTGTTAGTGGAGATAATGGTACTTGGTGGAATCTAGCTTGAAGCTATTCTTCTATCTTAGAGATTTACTTAATTTAAAAAAAGGAATATGTTTACAAAATAGATTTACGACACTGGTAATCTAGCTTTTGGTTGACTGTAGATGCAAACTAAATCTACATGTACTGTTCTTCAATGTGGTAGATTACACAATTGGGTGACAGTCGTTCCTCTGTTGTGGAATTACTAGTACAATGGAAGTCCCAAAACAACATTGCAAGTTCATGCAACTCTAAATAAACTAGTTTTCAAATATGCCTCCCTTCTGAGACTATAATTAAATGCATGTCCATTCAATATCTTATCACTGTTGTATCAACATGTTGTGACAATAGTTTTAGTTTGTGTCTATCTTAGCAAACCGAAGGCTCAACGACCAGAATAATATGTACTCTTCAATCTGTACATGAAAGGAGTCCACTATCAATTTTTTTCACCATATTATTTTGTTTTCTACTTTGCAGACAAAGGCACACTATTCGCATTACAGGCAGAAAACTAAAGAAGAGTTCCAGCAACTCATCCAAGTAAAGCATTGGGAGTTGAAAAACTATACTATCATTCCATATTTAGCTACCCTATCAGCTGAATTTCAAGGACTGCCAAAATGGCATCTAGCAAAGTGCGATATCTATCTTCTCTTCAAGGAAGAGCCGAAATAAAACTTCTTGAAAACTTAGTCAGATTACTTTGATATGACAATCATAGTTAAAATTCATAAAGTAAGAAAATGCTAAGAAAAAATTTGATCACCTTACTTACATGAAAACAAAAAAAATCACATTTTTGGCTGTTTGAGGGCATGAAATTGTACAGATCAAGTTAGGAATTTTGTTCTACAATACTTTAACCAAGTTGTAACTGATATAAGTAAGATGTGTACACTACAGTAATTTTTGAACACTCAGTCAATAGAAAAAATGTTCACTTAACATTGTAAGAAATGGGAGCGATAATATTTGAACCTTTAGTGGCTAAATGATGACTGATTTTAGGTGGCTTTATTTAATAAGTCAGAATTTCATTTACATACCCGTGAATGGAATTGTTATGTAAAATGACTTCTAATTGTTTTCATAAATTGTTGCCATGGTGACTGCTATGCTGTAATTCTTAGAACACAATTGACATTTGATTGCAGGATATTACCAGTTGTTGTGCAAAGATTACTCTTTCACCTTTGACCTTTTCCGAACTTGTGTACTGCTTGTGATAAACTAACCTTTATATATATATATATATATATATATATATATATATCATGAAACCAAGCAGAAGAATCTCTTTGGATCTTGTGTACATCAGTGGAAATTGAAATCTCTAAAGGTAATAGAGTTGCAAATTTATGTGCCATTTTTTTTCCACATTGTCATCAGTACTTCGACTTATATAGTGTTGTTTGTTTTCTGTTTTGTTACAAGACAATCAGTTGTCTATCCCATAATATTTTCAGTAAAAATTCTTTGTTTTAATGGAGTACAGTTTCAGGCATCTCTTCATGCTTGGAAAAAAAAAAGACTTCGACTATTTTCTTCCAAAGCGATGACAACAGGAAGTTCATTTTTGTGGCAAAGGTCAAGAAGATCCAATATGTTGATGCTAACATCAATATCAAACACAAAATTGTTTAATGTAGGCAAACAAAGTCATCTGCTACCTGTTAATATTATTACAATACATACTATATGGGTAGTATAGGAAATATAGGAAATTACTATGTAACAGTCAGATAAAAACTTCAAGTTTCGACCAAATGTTTTAACATGATATCAAGATTTCCAAATTTTGAGAGAGAAGCAGTGATACATGTAAGCTTTACACATGTATTAAGACAATGAGCTAAGAATGGTGTGTGGAATGATGTAAGAATATATTGATCACAGACTTTCTGGTAGTCTTCAAAATTTAGACAACATTTAAAGTACATATTATGTTAGCCATGTGTGCATTTTGTGTGTATAATTTGCACTATACGTTCTTCAGTATTTTTAATCCCAATTAAACTAAGCTCAGTATAAAATCCTGGAGGCCAAGAAATAAATGTGGGGTTCATTTTTTCATTTGTATTTTTTGCAAGTTATTTGTTGCATGATAAGTTAGTTTTTAGTCTCCAACGGTCGAAGCCTGGCGGGGACTGCGTTTGGTATCGGCCAGCTGGCCCTCCATTATCACCTATATCTCAGACGTGCATTGGTTTATTTCAACCAAACCTGGCACAAATGTCAGATGCTATAGTTAGCATATGCATTTCTTTTAGTATTACAGCCTTCATGATAATGGTGGAATGGCATCTATATTTGTCATAAAATTCATAATATGAATTAGTAAGTTGAGATGTTGGGGTCTATGTCTTTAACAAAGACTTGTTAGTGCTGAATTGTGTACATTTTGTATAGTCATTGTTTCCAGAAATATTCATATTTTAGTTTTTGCAAGATTTAATAATCACTAGTTGTTTAAATACGGTAGATAGACAGTGGAAACCAACTCAGCAGAATGTGATACTTCCTTAAGATGATGTGTTACATTACTTTCTTAAGATGTTGTTACATTACTTCCTTGATATTGTGTTACATTACATGTACTTCCTTTAGATGGTGTACTTGTTACATTACTTCCTTTAGATGGTGTACTTGTTATATTACTTCCTTTAGATGGTGTACTTGTTACATTACTTCCTTTAGATGGTGTACTTGTTACATTACTTCCTTTAGATGATGTACTTGTTACATTACTTCCTCAAAATGCTGTAAGACATTACTGCTGTGAGATGGTGTGTTAAGATGGTGTGTTACATCACTTCCTTGAAATGGTGTAACATTACTTTCTTGAGATGGTGTGTTACATTATTTTCTTGAGATTGTGTATCACAATTTTAGTCTTCTGAAGGGGGAAATTTCGGATAGAGATTCTGTAAAACAGACACACATAAGACTTGTTATTGCAGGTAGATTATATATATATGGGTAATGTCAATATAGTGATCCTATTATCAGCATGTGTGTGTGTTAACACTGCAAGTCCAATGAACATAATGTATACTGGCATCTACAATATAGAACACCGTACAGGTTTCCCCCACAAACTTAATTATTCTATTACAAGCAGTAAAACTTAGAAATATTGCATGTCTAAACAGACATGTGATGAGCTATTAATGACATCTCCCTACTGTAAATGTAATATAACCATCAGTAATTTATCAATGTTGGTATATTACAGTACTGGTTTTATTTTCTGTCTGTTTGCCAAAATATTGTTGTATTTCCTGGGCTAGTCCATACAACCAGAGATAGGCACTTCCGTTTGTTTTTGCAATATATGTCAAACAGGACATTGCTAGATTTTTTATGACAAAGATTTGTCGCTATTCACCCAGCATCTGAAAAAAAACCCATTCCATTTACAAGTGTAAATAGAGAATAAGAATATTACAAATTTGCTCACATAGTGGTAACATTACTTACTTAAATGTAAGGAAGCAGAAGATAGGAGGCAAGTGATGTGTACCACATTTACCCAGTAGTGTAATACCAATGGTACAAGCTGTACCACTTCTACATGTTAGAATACAACTTAGAAATGCACATAGCAACAGAAATTGATGGTGTATATTGCCTGGGTGATAACAAGGAGGGAAACATTTTCAAGAAATCACCAGAAATTTGATGGTTGGGCTATAATGCCATGGGTTCCATTTTTCTTTCATATTCAAGTGCAGAAACAATTATTCGTGTCATATTTACTATATGTTTCCAACATATTTGTACTGTAAATTTTGTACTTTTGGGTGTAAGAAATAGCCATAGCCATAACCATAGCCATATTTTGAAAAGAAGAGTTAGTGTATACATGTACTTTGTAGGAGTATAGAGAGAATACAAGCAAATTTGTTGATGTGTAGTCTAGAACTTCATCTGTTAAACCTAGTGAAATACATCAAATTTAAGTTTGATATGTGTGGTCTCAGAAGGGGGACTATTACAATGGGCTCCCTGTGTCCGTTCGTCTGTCATACGTAATACATCATTTCTCAGACATGCAATATCTGATTTCAATCAACCCTGGCACAAAGGTGATATATCATATGAGACATATGCTCTTCACTTTGTTTTGCGACATTTGCAAATTTGACTGAATGGCGACCGTATTTATGGTCAAAAATCAAGATTTACTGCATGGCCCAAATACTTTTAATGTATAGAGAGTCCACTCATGTGTCTAACACCTTATATGTAAGCTTTCTGTATGAGAAAGTGACCATAAGAGTACCCAAGATTGATGTGATTGATTCAAATAGAGACAACATGACCTGAATGGTCTGGATATGTAGCTTAGTCTAGATAAATGTGTAAGTAGACATGTACAGATTTGGTTGAGGTTTTATTTTTGTAAAGTCATATCTGAGTGGGCTAGGACAAAACACTTGTCACACATACTTGTGTCAAGATATGATAGTTGTATAGTATAAGATAATAACATCGTTGCATAGATGTGTTGATAAGACGACAAGGAATATATTTCTGAAAGACTGGTATGTCAAAAGAAAGACCCGTGGTGTACGAGTTATCTTTTTTCCACTTGAGATTTAGAAACTGATCTGCTTTAAGCACACCATTAGTCATTCTTAAGTGTCCTCACTCCAAATATAATTGTAATATAGGTGATGGTGTTGAACAGACAGGAGGCTAAAAGGCTAGATTTTTTAATATATTTTATTTCAAATGTGAAATGACAATTGAGAAGTACTTTCACACTTGAAATTTACATATTGAAGCTCATCACCTCTGGCTATTTAATAACACAAATTAAACTACATGAATAAGTCAAAAATAAGGTAAGAATTATGAAAAAAATAGTTCCAGTTAAACTACTTGAGTGGAGAGATTTCACAATGGGAACATGCAAGCCCGCCATTTTGAATATCCTGAATGTTGCATTATGGGAAATATGATAAATATGAATCAACCAGTATTGTAAACAATCTTGTCACATTATTTGTAACCACAAACAATCTAATCATGGATATCAAGACCATCGTAGAAGGTTTATTCTAGCCATAGCTCTAAATTAGGTATTACGATAACTACAGACAATCCCATAGTCCTTTGCATCTGAGCATACTCAGTCTGGATTGCAAGTTCCCTATTATATGACAAACCAATTTCAATAGCTAGTGTTTGTTTTATAGCTTCACTTCATGAGTTTTCTTGTCACAGTATATTTGTAAGCATATAAGGAGAGCTGAACTCCATAGACATGATCATGTGAACATAATGGAGTTATACAGTGAACAGTATACAGTGTTTGCATGCACTCTCCTTCCCTTGTAACTATTACCCATGTATGATATCAGGCTTGCGATAAGTGTACTAAGTCTAAAGTTTGAAAGTTAAACATCCTGCTCATGTATATTATTTGTGACCATCATTATTTTTGGAGGAGAATAACAGCACAAGAATGGTTTGATATATTATAAAATATTTGAGTTAATAACCATGTAGTTTTCCATTATGGGTGCAGTCAACTAGTATATCAACTAGCCGTAATTACTTATGATAGTAATTGACTTGTAACAGATGTAGTTAGGATAGTGTGGATCTGTACTAGAGAATGACGAGGGAAACCGTATTTAAATGCCTGACTGTAAAGACGATATTTATTTGAAAATTAATATTGAATATTATATAATTGATAAATAACACATGGAATGAATATTTCATAGGATTTGAATAGTTAGATGTAGAAATGCAAATATGGAATGATATTTGAGGGGTAGAGATTGAGTACAGGAAGACAAGATGTAATATTTACATTGGCATGTCATTGATGGTTATGCCTCAACAAATTAGACTGTTAAAAAGATTATAGGGTGTGTATATTTACTACAACACAACAATTACAACACTGGCAATCACAGTCTTAGCTCAAAGACAGAAACAAACTAAAACAGTTACTATTGTTTTTCAATGTGGTAGATACTGATTAGACAAGTGGGTGATAGCAGTGCCTGTGTTGTGCAAATCTAATCACCCTGTAATCAAGATGATGAAAACATTGGAAGTCTCAAAACAGTACACTTTAAGTCATCAGAAATGCCACTCTACTGTGAATATACTTTGTCCACTTAATAGTTTATATCAACTTGTTGCAACAATAGTTTTAGTTTGTGTCTATCTTAGTAAACACAGACGTTGATTGCCAAAGTATCTATCTTAGTAAGCCAAGACGTTGATTGCCAAAGTTATCTATCTTAGTAAGCCAAGACGTTGATTGCCAGAGTAGTACTTAGATATCACTTTTGAAGTTCAAGGTCCGCATTCATTCAGTAAAGGCTAAAAGTGCATTTTCATTTGCCATAAATTTCGATGTAGTTGGTAAAGTGTGATAAAGAGGCAAACATGTAGTTCTTTGGAATTTAATCTCTACATTTTCTTTCAGAGTTGACTTTATGTCGACGTACATGTATATGGAATAACTTTGTATGCAATTCAGTTTTTGTGGGAAATCCTTGTACAAGATGCCTATTTGATATGTTCATTACATGTATTTCACATAAAGTCCCTGGATATTTAAAGTTGCATTCTTTCTGTCAAACCCTGCAATTATGATTCCTAACATTACAGTAGGTGGAACATGGGCTGAGAAAATTAATGATATTATGACGTATGTATCAGAGATTACTTGCACTGGTGCTCGCTCATACTAGTGGTATTTACACTGCAATGCAATACCAAAAACATTGTTGGACACCTGAGATGCAAATGATATGTAAATGAGGATGTGGGCATTTGTTCTACACAAAAGTGTGTGATTGCCGCATAGTGTCATTTTTATGGAAAAATTTTTTCCGGATATTTACATATGTAATAGTAACAGGAACCCCTTGCCGTGTGAGTGCCAGGTTGGGTATTTGCAGTTGTGCTTGCAGTGTTTTCTGTTGCACTTTCACTCGCTATGCTCACAAAGCACTGCAAGCACTTGTGCAAATACCTTGAGTTGGCCACACTTGAACTCATGTGTCCCTGTGTTCTATCATAGTATGTCTACATGTGTTCAAATAGTATATATCACACCATAGGGTCTATGATAGTATGTCTACATATAGTATATATCACACCATAGGGTCTATGATCACGCTGACTTATCCAAGTGTTAATATTAGTGCTCTTATAAAACAATTTAGAGTATGTGCTAACTAAATTGTTTGAATTTTGTGACGAGTTTTCAGCATATCTTGGTATGTATTTTACTTTGATAATTATATATAGGTTGCTATGCACATCTTTAGATGTTGTTGTTAATATTTCATTTGGTCAGCTGGTTTATGAAGTATGTTTAGGGTCAATTACAACAATCAGAATGTCATCTTCATTCTTCAGTAGTGTTAGATAGTTGTTTGTATTGATGGCTAACATATTCGTGTACCGGCATATTTTGTTTGTTGTCATGTCATTGATTGCTACAGCTCTGGTAATCATGACATCTCTCATCACTTCGTAAAATTGAGTTTGTTATTAAAAAGAAGGAGTTAACATTAAAATCAGTAAGCATGAAATTTTGAAATGAAAAACTTGAAGTTTTAATTTCCAAATCAAATCAGTGTACAGTAAGATAGCCATATTTTATTAGCTCCTCTGTCAGCAACAGCTGAGCACAGCTTAAGGTTTATTCGCTATCAGCGATCGTCTGCTGTCTGTCAGTTTTTCCTATTTTCATCTTCTTCTCCAAAAGTGAGAGACAGAATGCTTTGATATTTGGTGTGTATATTCCTTGGGGAAGGCTATTCAGATTTGTTCATGCCAAGTTGATATGAGTAATTTGCTATTTTGGGAAGATTTTTGGGGGGCACTTTCGACAGCTTCTCTGAAGCAAGCTGTCTGATTGCTTTGATATTTGGTGTACCATGGATGGAGTCCATTCAGATTTGTTCATGCCAATTTCAAATGATTAATTTTCTATTTTGAGCAGATTTTGGGGGTATTTTTGGTCAAAAATGATATATTTGTCTATCTGGTAGTCGAATTGCTGTGATATTTGATTTCCAATTTTCAACATGCATTTCTTTTGAAGCCAGTAAAGCTATGGTGACGGGAGATTTGTTGGTTCCCAGTAAAAATTATCATTGGGTACAGAGGGTGAATTCTCTAGTTGCCAAAGTTACAACTTGTGTCAGTACATGTTTGGTGTACAAGAGATAGTAAATTTTCTTGTGGAGTGGGTACCACATTTGATCATTGTTGCAGATCAGATTCTTTGGTTGTTATTACAATTCAACATTGGCTGCAAACGGTGAATTCTCATATGGGGTGGGTGACAAATTTGGTAATCATGGTACAAATTCCTTACTATCTGATATTATTGAACATTTAATTATATATAATGAATTGTATTAAACAGGTTGACAGTAGTAGAATTTACTACATATTAATCTTACAAAGGATGACAGTGTGTGTGGTCATTGCTTGTAAATCAAAAACGTGATTGCGTGAGCTTGCAGAAAAAAGGGTTTCTTGAGATATGCAAATTGGCATGGTAATTAATGAGATTAAAAGAGGGTAATCCACTATCATTAATTTTAGCCATAGATCAGCAGTTCATTTTAATTCATGACATGATAATGGTTGCCATGTCTGCATGTGTAAGCATCTGCCCAATGTAAAAGTGAATGGCAACATATGCAAGGTAGGGTAATGCTTGTATTTAAGTAGTGTAATTTTGTATAACAAAAAGGTAGAACAGAGTGACAAATATATGACTGTGTACCCTCTGTTCTGCTTGTATGAGATGGATTCATGAATTGTGGCATGTTATAATTTAAGAATGAGTCAAAAAAATGTCAAAATGGTGGGCAGGAATGATAGATACCTATTTGTATTGAATATATGTAATGATTATGTACAATATTATACAGGAATGATTTTTTTTCCAAGAAATCCAACCATTTTGGTATGTATCAAGATTATTGGTGTCTTTTAAAGGACCTACTAAGTCAAAGTGGTATTTTTGTAATTCTGTTGTTGAGTCGTCTTTCAAAAAAATCTTGTAGATTGCTTAGAAACTATAGGTGAGGAGAATTGTAAATTTGCATAAAAATCAGGGTAATTTGCATGGTAACATACTTTCTTTTTCTGGATATGCCAAGAACCTTTTGTTTACAGCTTCCATATAGTGTGTCTCTTTGTCATGCACCAAATAAAAATGAAAATAGCTTTAATGTTCTTCTCTGTCTCCAATGATGTTTCTGGTCGGTGAAGTATGATTGGTATGGTGCCATATGTACATACAGCCCTTAGCAGGTTAGTGTTCACCGGCACTGTTTGATGCAACCACACATAAACCTCCACTTTAAGATAACAAGACTGAATTAATACAGTTTCTTGCTACAGTTTGTCTAGATGATGTGAACTAATATTCCCCCTTGTAAAACGTCAAATGCGGGTATCAAAACACTGGTTCCTGCATCTAGTTGCAATACATTTAAATGGTTTATTAGCCCCAGCATGCACCCCCTAGTGGCTGATACATTGGGTTCCATCTGTACGTGCTTTCACACTCATATCTCTAGCATGCACCAACCGATTTCAACCAAACCTGGCACAAAGACAACATACTATGCAAGACATATGCACTTTGTTTTGTAATATTATATATCACATTATATTATACTATAATTATATCATTGCAGCGGTTATGTATTTTTGAATGACATTAATAGCAAGACAGCCCCAAACCTCTGGCTGAATAGAAAGAATGACTGTCGACAAACCTCGAATTATACTATATAGCGCCCTCAGTGACAAACTTTGTCTTCTGTTCTCAATTATTCAATTAATAATTATCGATTTGAATGAATGTACATGTATTAAATATTGTATATGAAAAAAAGTTAACAATTATTCAGGGTTTTGACTCGTATTTATTTTACGTTGTTGTTACGTCAGAATTGATAGATTAAAATATTGGCAATGCATTATGGGTATAGAGTAGTTATGTTGAACATTTCACTATTTCCATCTAATAAACGCTGTGATGTTTTCTCAAATAAACAAAGACAACAATAGTTTTTACCAAATTTACACAGTAAAGAAAAAGGATTGTGGTGTTGCCGATGGAAAAGACTTTTTTTGATTTCGCTAACATCGAGGTAGCAGTTGTTAGAGAAACTACCTTATTAGTTGAGGGGTAAGTAAAATGACAGTATAGGCGTAGAGGGGTAAGTAAAATGACAGTATAGGCGTAGAGGGGTAAGTAAAATGACAGTTTAGGCGTAGAGGGGTAAGTAAAATGACAGTATAGGCGTAGAGGGGTAAGTAAAATGACAGTTTAGGCGTAGAGGGGTAAGTAAAATGACAGTTTAGGCGTAGAGGGGTAAGTAAAATGACAGTATAGGCGTAGAGGGGTAAGTAAAATGACAGTTTAGGCGTAGAGGGGTAAGTAAAATGACAGTATAGGCGTAGAGGGGTAAGTAAAATGACAGTTTAGGCGTAGAGGGGTAAGTAAAATGACAGTATAGGCGTAGAGGGGTAAGTAAAATGACAGTTTAGGCGTAGATCATATACTGTAAGATGAATACTGACTTAAAAATCACGATTTCATCCACATTTACATTTTGTGATTTTGTATCGGTCAAATGTATCAGTCTGTTACTTTCTATAAGAGGATGTTGCATTGATGGCATATTTTTCGTCTTTAGATGATCAAGACCTGCCTGAGCGTCTAAACAAAGAACCTCAGACCACTATAGAGAACTCAGATTTGATAAAAGAAAATAAAAACACGCCATACTAGTATAATAGTGTACATAGTATATACAATGACATAATAGAACGTATGCTTGATGTACACATAATTATGATATTTAAATACATTTTAAAATGATTGGTTTTATTTATATATGAACATAATCGAAGCAGAATTATCTTTATTTTTCGAAGAAAGGTCACGTGATGTTGATAAAGCCACCGACGTCAACAAGTCACGAAGGTGGCCGACATGGATATGCATGTATGTCAAGGCCCCGTGGTGAAACATCTATTTTTCATATATGTCTTACCGTGCTTTCATTAATACATATGAGGGTTGAGGGGTTGGATCGAGGGTAGAGCTACATTTTGTATATTTATTTACACCCTAAACTTGTACCATTATTTACTGTTTCCAGGGGTCAGACACCTTTAGCATAGCTCTTTTCTGACTCCTGTTATCCGATCTGACTATTTGTTTGTACGGGTCAACGCAATCGATAGTAAGAAGTGTTGCGGTTATGAAATGTCAGATTTTCCGTAGGTAGGTCGAAATTATGGCGAAAATAGGGATTGATATTCGTGCGATACCGATCCGCATCGCATCAGCTGATTGGAATTCCTGCACTAGGAATTGCAGCGTTAGGTGCGGGTTAAACACTAAAACTTAAAAAGTCACCAAAACAGACGAAAAAACCTCAAAACCGCAACAAGACGCTACAATTATTGCAGCTAACGACAAGTGTACGGTAAATTTAAATTGCGATGTTCAATAAAACACGTGTTCCTTTTCCAGTTCCCTGCATTGAACATTTATTACTAATATGTATTTACGTTTGTGGTGTCATTTTTCTCTTCTCTTTTTAATAAATGATATCGTATCGTACATACGTACGTACGTACATACATACATACATACACACATACACACATACATACATACATACATATACGAGTGTGTGTGTGTGTGTGTGTGTGTGTGTGTGTGTGTAGGTGTGTAGGTGTGTGTAGGTTTTGTATGTATGTATGCATGCATGTACGTTTAATTTCCATGCATAAAAATGTGAGCCTTGTATATGCGTAACCATAATATTTATAGGTATAACATGGCACGACTCTATTCAATTTTTCAAGCATAATATCTTGGTGCCTATGGATTGTAAACAGGTTTCCTACCGCTGTGTTTGCTCAGTTATATTTCGTAATTTCCGCATTTACATTAATCAACTAGATAACATAAATATATCTATCATGTGCATCAAATTGAATCGGTTCCAAGTCTCACACAGACCAACGATTTAGTATTGTCTATTTGTTGTCTCTGGGGATGTCTTAGTAACAATGACGTCAATATATAGGCCACAATTGGTCTATTCTACGTATAAACCAACTTTATTCTGTCACCGGTTAGTTCTGTCTCTATCTGGCTTAGCCATGACTTCGAGTCAGTGTAGTTCTTCCCGTAGATTGGCGTTAAAACTGTTTCTTTTCTCATGTATATTTGTTACTAGAATTTGGTCTTTGCAAATAATGGATTCTTTACCACCTGATGGGTATGTAGAGTGATTTAATTTGTATATTTTGAAAGTAATTACTGGATATGCATACATCTTTGATATTTTCTTAACGAATCATAAATTTAGCTATTACATGAATATCTTTCTTACAAGCATGAAACTTTTTGAACAATTTCCTCCAATCTTCGAATATATTACAAATGTAAGATACCAGAGTGACTTTAAAGTTTGGGTTAGGTATCATGATGTTTTTTTTACTACCAAACCAGAGTAACTATATAGTTTCAGCTAGGGAACATGTAGTCTAGCTGCTAGACCTCGGGCTTTCTTCTGAAAGTTGCGATCGAGAGCAAATACCCGAGAATCGAGCTGTCATCCACACTAGCAACCTTCCGATGCCTTCACAGAGAGCAGAATAGCCAGAGGAGTTTAGCAGCAAGCACAGGGAGCTTTTTACCTCTCACAAAACGTTTTTTGGTAAATTATATTAAAAACAAAAGGTAGACATTGATTGCGCGTGACACATAAATGATACATTTTATCTCACTGTGGACAAAGTTCTACATCACTGTCAGATGAAACAAGAAAGATTCAAATACGAAATTCTGTTTGTGTACACAGTGGAGATAAAATGTAACATTTCATGAGCGTGCTATCAGTGCCCATATTTCGTTTGTGTAAATTGTAACAAGAAATATTGCATATTGTGTGAGATGTAAAAAAACACCGTGCTGCCTAATTGAAACGATATAGATTTTCTGGTTTGGTAGTAAGATCCCGGAGTAAGATGCATCACATCATCACAAATTCTCGAACCGATTTCTGTAAAATATATGCTATGTATTCATGTTTTCAATCATTCCTCAGAGAGAATGTTTGCCCAGTAGAAAAGAGTCGGAGTGTGTCATATTCATACAGTGTCAGTGTATCTTACGCTCACAAGACAACCACTTCTTGTAAATTCTGGAGTTGGGGAAGATGTACGAAGTACCGGTAAGTTCAACGTCGATTCTTGGAACTCAACAACCTTACCGCCCCAACGTTTCTTGCGTGTGTTTGGTTAATACATAGATTTCACGGCAGAATGGTACACTGGAATTCATATTAGGCCAAATAAAAAAAAAGTTGTTTGGTTCCGGTTACAATTACCCGACCCCGCCTAGTTTTTCACACCGAACCTAAACTTCTTTTTTTTTACTTATTCGTGAAAAATGACAAATCATGAAGTCTCGCAAGAAATAGTCGATGCGGAAACTGACATCAACTTAAAAAGACAATTTAAAACTATTCTTCCAATCTGTATTGATTACATCTGATAGAAAGAAATAAACAACACAGAGACCATTTGGAAAACAATGGAAAACCTGAACGTTGACACTCACAAATGAAAAAGTATAATAAAATATAAAAAAATCTACCTACCCAATCTATTTTAAAATTGAATGTAATCGGAACCACGCATTTTTTACGCCTTATTATAAATAAGATTTGTCAATTATGCAATACAGAAGTTGAGATTTTAAATAACATCAACAGGAAGATTACTCTCATTGATGCAAGGCAAGGGGTTCCAAGTAGAATCAACTATATAGTGCTTGAAACAACTGTAGTTTATTTGTTAGAGCCCACTGTATTTGCTGGCACGAAATTCATCAATTACAAAACTTGCCATCCCATTTAACCACAGAACACCAGGCTTTGTGCTTTTCCCTTTCTTTAGATAAACCATATCTCAGCAAATTAGATGGTCGACCATGCCAACCAATCGTCATCTCGATCGATCGATCGATCGATCGAGTGAATGAGTGCAAGCGAGCGAGTGGGCGTGTGTGAGTGAGTGAGTGAGTGAGTGAGTGAGTTGTTGTTGTTGTTGTTGTTGTTGTTGTTGGTGTTGTTGATGTTGTTGTTGCTGTTGTTGTTGTTGTTGTTGTTGTTGTTGTGAGCGAGCGAGTGAGTGAGTGAGTGAGTGAGTGAGTGAGTGAGTGAGTGAGAGGGTGAGTGAGTGAGTGCGTGCGTGCGTGCGTGCGTGCGTGAGTGAGTGAGTGAATGAGTGAGTGTGAGCGAGCGATTGAGTGAGTGAGTGAGTGAGTTAGTTAGTGAGTGAGTAAGTAAGTGAGTGAGTGAGTGAGTGAGTGAGTGAGTGAGTGAGTGAGTGAGTGAATGAGTGAGTGAGTGAATGAGTGAGTGAGTGAGTGAGTGAATGAGTGAGTGAGTGAATGAGTGAGTGAGTGAATGAGTAGGTGAGTGCGAGCGATGGAGCGAGCGATTGAGTGACTGGTTAATTAATTAATTAATCAATTGAGTGAGTGAGTGAGTGACTGACTGAGTGAGTGAGTGAGTGAGTGAGTGAGTGAGTGAGTGAGTGAGTGAGTGAGTGAGTGAGAGGGTGAGTGAGTGAGTGCGTGCGTGCGTGCGTGAGTGAGTGAGTGAGTGAGTGAGTGTGAGCGAGCGATTGAGTGAGTGAGTGAGTGAGTTAGTTAGTGAGTGAGTAAGTAAGTGAGTGAGTGAGTGAGTGAGTGAGTGAGTGAGTGAGTGAGTGAGTGACCGATGCGAGCAATAGAGCGATTCATTAATTGATTGAGGAAGGGAGTACTAGTGAATAAGCGTGTGAGTGGGCGAGCGAGCGAGCGCGTGAGTAAGTGACTAATTGATCAAGATTAATTGAGTGAGTGAACGAGTGAGGGGGTTGAGTGATCATGAGTAAGTGAGTGAGGGAGTAAAAATCTATTCAATGTGTATGCACAAGATGATTTACAATATACAGTATATTAGAAATATTTATTATTTGTATCCAACCATTGTCATGATTTTGCATTTTTGTGGCTGTTACAATATCCCTATTTTTACCTCCCGTAATAGGTTATGTTATATTTGTGTTATACTTGTGTGTGTGTGTATGTGTGTGTGTGTGTGTGCGCGCGCGCGCCAGTAGACACGATATTTCGACAACGCGGTAACTACAGTACCGATTCTAATGAAACTTGCTACACATCTTCCATATGCTAATCACAAGAACCGATTAGATTTTGGTAAATATCCAATGAAGATTAATTAGTCATTTGCATAATGATTTTTAGTAATTTGGCTATATCTTAAGAATGCAAACTTCAAATGCATTATATTACGAATGCCAGGTTTCAAATTCAATATAATTTGGCACAGACATAACAAACGCTCATATCCTATAAAGCCTGTTGGCATAGTATTTATTTTTAATGATTAATGTGCATAATTAATCATTTTCGGTAATTAGGCTATATCTTAATAAGAATGCATTCCAACAATGTGTGTAGGAGCAAAAACCTACGGTTTGCCCTTACGGGGTGCATTCAGTTCAAATCTGGTATATACGTATAATGATATTTCATTACAGTACGGCATATAGGAGAGAGTATAGAAGAGGGTATAGAACGGAATATTACCATGAATATGTTTGCTGTCCAGGATATTATCAAAATGGTACCAATTGCCTAGGTGAGATAATGAAAATTTTCTTTTTAAATTGTATGATTTAGGTTTAACATAGGCAGGTTTACAAAAGAAATTGTTTGTATCTTTAGGATGTTTCTGTTGAGAACTGGGATGAGAGGATTTGTAATTTCAATTTACACATATAACGCTGACATAGTATTGACCAAATCCGTCTTCAGAGAATTTAGTACATGTTATCTTTATGATATTTTCCATTGGGGTATGTGGCATGATATACTTGTGTTATGTGGTTACTATTGACCTTATGTGCAACATACAAATAATGATGCTAAAACTCGAGGAATAGTCAAAAATAGAATAAAAAATAGGTCACAAAGCGATCTCGGTGTTATGATGACAAGCCATTTGCAATTCCAAAAGTAATTAGTAAATGACTTATCGCCTTGTGCTTTCATACCCCAGATCCCTGTAACATGTACAGTTACTTGGATGAACCATGGCGTAGTAGACACATTAAGTATGCATCCCCTGAAGAGGCGAACTGTGACAAACCTTTAACCAACGGATGGTACCGTTTGGTTAGCGATATACCACAGCGATGTGTTCCAAGGTCATACTGCAGTACTGATATGCCGGTGTGGATGAGAGGTTCGTATCCATGTGATGTATACGTGCAATAAAAAAATCAAGTTGTGATAATACTGTATTATACACAATAGTACATGTTATCTTTAGGTTTGTTTAGATGACTACGTGAGTAGGGGCATAGTTTGAGTCACGTTTCTTGTCGGGCAGGCCAAATTTTGCTGCACAGCTGTCAATTTGTCATACCTTTTACGACTTGAAATGCCATCGTTGTATGTCACCCAGGTTTTTAATCATTTTGGATATGTAATTGAGTAAAACTGTAATTATATAGGACGGATCGATTGCTTTAAAAATTAATAGATACCGAAGAACTTTGATAATATTGCATGCTTGTTTCTTAACGCAAGTCTCTGTCGGAATCTGCTTTTCTTTGTTAGTGTGTTGAAAAAAAATTATGTTAAAGCAATGCTTAAACCTAAGGTTTGATGTGATAAAATGGCATGAATAATTGTGTGCTTTATTTGTATTTTACAACTGTAAGACTACTGATCTGTCCTTAGTCTTGTAATAATCTGCTAAATTTGCAAAGTCCTCCTAAATGGGTTAAATGGTATTAATGGTATTACCATTCTAGGAAAGCGAACGGGATTTCACAAGTGATCACTTTTGGCACGCATTTCATATTGATACATTTATCCATCTAAGATTTTCTTAAACAAGAGGCCAATTCACAAGGGAATTTCTTGCATGGTCAATACTGTCGCAATTTGCCTAGGTTTGAATATGCTACATCTACCAACGATTCATGCGTTTGCTTGTCACCAAGTAACTGTAAAGAGAATTCTTGGTCGGATATGCCTAAATCAGGAAGATTTCTATTCAGAACGAAGGCAACAGCCAGTGACACGACACCCTTACATGGCAACCAAGAAATATCTACTCTATATGTTTTATAGAAGTATTTTAAAACATTATAGCGCTATCAACGGTTAGATCATCCCGACGTATGGACCCGAGATTATCGAACCTGATTCTCTGTCTTTTCCTTGTCAGTGGTTTGGTTGAAATTAATATTAACTAGGTTTGCGTTTTAGAACCTCTGAAGCAAACCAGGTATGAGCATTTTGGGGAGTACCGCACCCTTTCTAGTCTAGAACCTCTCTCTGAGCAATTAATTGGACAAATATTAGAGCTACGCTCATTCAGCCAAAATGATGAATTAGTTGACCAAATTCGGCATTACAGTATCACCTTGCGCTCTCTGATTTGACTGTTGTTTCTTCAGGTCAACTACCGGATACTCCACACGCCATCGTCCAGCGGTCTGTATGTGCCACTACCAGTGATTATGAATGTTGTGGTATGTCTTGGGAGATTGAAGTGAAGTACTGCGTTGATTTTAATGTCTACAATCTCATACAGGTTCCTGTCTGCAATATGACCTACTGTACTGGTAAGAATACGATTTTACTGATACTTAGATAGACAGGGTTTACCTGCAAGCTGTGACAGATATCAATGTTACAGTAATGAATGTCTGCCAAAACTGCAACCCAGAATTAGAAACAACCCGTGTATGTTAATTTTCAGTGACATGATAATGCATAACTTATTTGAGTCGACCACTACATTTTGTACAACTTATTTGATTCGACCACTAGATTTTGGACAACATTTTCTTCTCTTCGATAACCTATTTGATTCGACCATATATTTTGTACAACTTATTTTTGGTAACTTATTGGAGTCAACCACAACATCCTTTTCTCCTCTTCAATAACTTATATATATCATTTCTCAGGAGTTGTCTTCAGTGAACATGTGTTCTCTTGAACATACGTCACTACGCGTCATACATAATCTGCCATTATGTCAAAGAGCATCATCAAGATTTTGTGTAGGTTTTTGAAGAGGAACTGATGGGTTCTCATGGTGTTTAACCCGGAAAGTAAAAATGATAACTAACCAGTCTCCTATGAAGATTTGCTCTCCAAATAATAAATGATCATTGGTTGTGGTGTGTGAACCATCGGTACACTCCGGCTGTCAACTTACCCAAATATTCCACAAATCGATATCTGTTATTAATATAAATATTGATAATAAGGATACCTAAGAAAGAAAGGATACAATGGCACCCCTATTCTACTGATAGGTAACTTATTGTTTATAATTAATAAATATTCGGCACAATAATCATCTCCAGTGGCTTAGGGGTGTTTGAATAGGTCTACCAACAGAACGTGCGATGGAGTACTTGATTGAGATGTATACATGACGAGTGTGTAGGCCAATACACAATTGAGAAATGATGCATGCAAATGAGTTATTGACGAGGAGGAAAAGATGTACAATATGTACGAAGTAGTTGACTCAAACAAGTTATCGAAGAGCAAAAGAAGTTGTCCAAAATGAAGTGGTCGACTCAACTAAGTTATCAAAGAGCAAAATAAGTTGACTGTGTTGGTCCATTAAAATAAGTTGTGCATAATTACGTCCCTGAAAATGCGCTATAACAAGAGGTGGAGAATGTGAATGGCTGACATTTATCTTAATTTGAGTACGCCATTTTACCTCTGTATTTAGCCACCAGAAGAAAACATAAAAGTTGGGGGAAAATAAATGCTGATCAAAACACGTGAAAGCACTGACTTTCTTACATGCTTGATGTATAATCTTCAGTAATCAATGTTATTATTTCTTTCACGATATTCATATGAGTGTTACTTTTTCAAAAACTGCAACGTGAAACCAACTTGACATTCCTTACAGTTTGAACATTCCGACCTACATTATCATGTAATACTATTTTACGCCATTTGGTAACAATACCATTGGAAAATAAATTTCAAGTTAAAAATTATAGATTCATATGTCTGTCTGTCTGTCTGTCTGTCTGTCTGTCTGTCTGTCTGTCTGTCTGTCTGTCTGTCTGTCTGTCTGTCTGTCTACCCGACTGTCTGCCTACCTACCTACCTGCCTGTCTGTCTGTATGTGTCTGTCTGTCTGTCTGTCTGTCTGTCTGTCTGTCTGTCTGCCTGCCTGCCTGCCTGTCTGTCTGTCTGTCTGTCTGCCCGCCCGACTGTCTGCCTACCCACGTACCCGCCTGCCTGCCTGTATGTATGTATGTATGTATGTATGTATGTATGTATGTATGTATGTCTGTCTGTCTGTCTGTCTGTCTGTCTGTCTGTCTGTCATTAAAGTTCTCTTGTCCCTTTCCTTTCACTTTAAGTTAGATGTGTAATGTACATTACTTTTTTATTCTCCTCAGAAAACTCTGGCAAACCTTGCTTTGAAGAAGGGACAAATTGCACAGGTAAGGTGACATTGGTACTATGTGCAGTGTGCAATGTATCGTTTATTAGCGATAGAGTAGTGTCAGAGTGCTAGGTTTGTTGGATAAACATGACGTCACCATTTGAAATCTCTGATTTCTAATAAATATATATCATATTCGTATTTGGTTCTCTACAGATCCATGCCAATCACATAAAATCATTAATGACCCTTGGCGCAGTATGTTACGTAAAATGGATGAAAATAAAGACGTCTATTGTGATGATAAGCTGATTGATCAATGGTATCGTTTTGATGGTGACAAAAGTCTTGATATACCAAGTGTGTGTGTTCAACAGACATACTGTAATACTGACAATCCTTTGTGGATGACAGGTATGTACCCTTACCATATACCAAGTGCCATATCCGTATCACCCTATATTTCGGGACTGACAGATCAAACGGGAACAATTTTCTTTATTGACCGAATCAATTCGGAACTATATTTTTGAGACTTGTCAAAACGCCATCAAAATTGAATTTCATTGCTGAATCAATATGCTGGTTGACAGTAACACTTGGAAAATCTTATAGTATCCGCTCTTGCCTTAATAATTGGCATTGCAATTTACTTTGCATAAGGTGAACAAATTAATATTGTGTGTTTCCGAAAACACAGCCTTAGAAAAAACAGGGTAGGCGTCGGGATTTTATTTTATTGCATTTTTTTAAATACCCCTTCTGTGATAGTTTGATGAAATATTTACAGACATCACTGGAGAAAGAAAACAGACATGCATGAAGACCAAGAACACAAAGATTTTGTTAACCCTTTGTTTCAAATGTTGCAAGGGTCGGTCGGGTTATTGGAAACACATATTTTTTTCATTTGGTCTTAGGTCGTGCTACAGTCTTAGTACATGGTACAGTCTGTCTACCTTTCTAACGTGACATACCATTATTATCACAGCTGTGATGCATCATAATCAATATGATCATTTCCTACCCTCAAGCACATAACACAGTATCCTGGCAATAATGAGCTGCCATGTCAATTGTCGGCGTAAATACAAACATTTTGTTATCTGTGTTAGTTTCTAAAATGAATTATATGAAGTATAAAGCACAATCATTCGTTTCACAATGGTTAGATTTATCAATTAGGATCCTGTGGTTTGGTGCACAATCATAATTCGATGTGAAGTAATAATGTAACTATACAAGTTAAATTCTCTGCAGCCATTCAGATTCAGTGTACCACGTTGTCAATATTGATATCTTGCCATCATTAAAAAATAAAGAAAAAACGTACTTTTCTTTCAGAACCACCACCAACTGAAGACGGAGAAGTAAGTATACGAACGATCTGTGCAACAACAAGTGACACGCAGTGTTGTGGTGAAAAGTGGGATATATTGGTTAAGAATTGTCAAGAGTTTAATGTCTACTATCTTAAAGGCGTTCCTACTTGTAACATGTCATACTGCCATGGTGAGACTAATGAATAATAGTGAATGCATGCACTATTATTCATTTTATCAATATTACTCTTACATACATACATACATACATACATACATACATACATACATACATACATACATACATACATACATACATACATACATACATACATACATACACACACACACACACACACACACAGACATACATGCATGCATGCATGCATGCATGCATACATACATACATACATACATACATACATACATACATACATACATACACACACATACATACATACATACATACATACATACATACATACATACATACATACACACACATACATACATACATACATACATACATACATACATACATACATACATACAATAAATACACACGCAAGACAGACACATCAGGCACAGAAAGATAGCTAGAAAGACAGACAGACAGACAGACAGACAGACAGACAGTACACTGCATACATATATCACTATGATATTATTTCAGTGAACCGAAACATTCTAGATAGTTGCTTGGTCCTTTATGAAATTCTGATATGAGGGTGCAGAAGAATGCAATTTGAAGGTACAACGATATTTTGTGAAAAGTATTACGGACAAACATAAATTGAAAGTCAACAGTAGCGAATAAGTGTTTTTTGAGAAGCCATTTATGAAGCAGAGGATATACTAAATTCGCAAAAGCAAAATACTATTTTTTCTTGTAGCTGTCATTGTTGACGATCACCATCTGTCTTTTTTCCCCTATGTATTCATTTGTTTGTGTATACGTTTGTTTCAGATGAGACATTTGGATTGATTTTACCGGAACTTGATCCTATTCTGGAAGGTCCTATGCCAGGTGTAGATGTAGGAACATTCCAATTTAAATGCAAAATCAAGAGTCAATATTATTACTCACAAAGTCTTTACTTTGACATTGAATGGTTAATTGATGGCGAACCTCATGATGATATCAAATCCGAGTGGAATTCAA
>NC_135555.1:23607724-23627724 GCF_964340395.1 Glandiceps talaboti | reverse complement strand
ACACAATTGTGTTATTTTTTTCTTTCAAATAAATAAAGAGTGAAAAAGCCCAGAGACCTGAGCAAGTCTACATGGTAAGCTGTGAATGATATTTTGCACAGTAGATTCCTGTTTGGTGCAAAATAATGACATGAGATTTGTGAAATTGTGATGTCCACATGCTACCATGCCCAGTTAAGATTTATTAGGATTGAAACTTAGTTGTTAAGAACAGTTGCCTGACAGAGGTAAACGAAATGCTGGTCCTAGAAAATGACTTGTCCCATTTACATGTAATCTGTAATAAGAAAAAACTAATGTGAGAAACTGGAATTGACACTCTTGATAACCTATCCGAGTGAAAACAACAACCCAGGTGTACTTTGTCACTGTAATGATTTATGTTTAACTTGATCATTTGTAGATACTGCAACCAATTCCCTGTCACACTCTCAGATTGCCTTGAGCCAGTGTATTCTTATGATGTATCCAAGTGATTGGAACAACGATAAACAAGTTGCTGAAATCACATTTAGTGTTCTTGCTAGGAGGGATTTTATTGACGACGAGGAGTATACAGCAAACCAGATTATATCATTCGAGACAAAAGATAACTCCATTGGGAAGCAATATCTTGGTATTTGGAATGGATATAAAGTGGACAATGTAACAGTAAGTATGCATTTGATTCAGTGAATCAGGGAATCAAAGCATTATATTCAAGTTGTAGAGTACTAAGGGGGGGGGATACGTGATAAGAAAGTTATGGATATTGTAACTATGCCGCCTAAATGGATCTTCTATTTCACAATAATTAAAATTAGTTAAATATAACACATTATACATCCTACGAGAAAGTGATCAAGCTGAAGATGGACACACCTCCTTCTTTACTTGTTTTTAATTGTTTTTGCAGGTCTATCCCGAAGACTATCCTCACAAACAATGTCGATCAACTGGAGATCCACACTATCAAACGTTTGATGAGTATGTATAAAATTTTTATTTCCTTGTTCAGAATTGGCAGTTTCCTATATTTCTAAACCATGTTTAGTAAAAACCTCAATGGATAGGTACTCAAAATGTTTCATTGGTGTTGAAGATATACGACAATTATAATAGAGTATTTGCTTTCCTAATGTAATACTTTTATAACACATCGTTTTCATACAGCCTTCAGTGATTGGCTTAGGCCATGTCACATGGTATATTTAATATGGACTAATGACCCGCAGTGACCGTAATTTGCATACAGAGGGAAAAATCGATCGTTCTCCCTAGGGCACTGTTACAATAGCGTAAGATTTGTCCTACCTGGCCAGTGATTTTCGTTTACTCTGGAAATAATACGTGCCTTGGAATTCGATCTGTTATAAAAAACTTATTACTTATTACCTGGTCTTATTCGAGCACCAGTAGTCGCCATATAGCCCCATGCACTGAAATGTAGAAAATAATTGCTACATTAAACAGTCCTTAAGGTAATAGCCGTCTACTGGTGTCCTCGTAGCCAAGGAATAAGTGTACAATAGTCTTATTAAATTAAAGTGGAGTGTGGTATAGAAATATATAATATTCAGGCATGCTGAAAAAAGTGATTATATACGTGGGATTGATGCATGATTACCTGTACTATTTATGTATTGCTTATTACTGCCATGTTTCTATGTTACAGACGTTCTTACTTTGACAACTTCAAAACGGGATACTTTATACTGGTCAGAGGAGAAACTGACAAGTATACGTTAGAGGTGGGAAATTAATATATACAATGTGTAATAAGACAGCAAATATTTATATAACAATATAACTTTAAGTCGCGAATTCATTCACGTTTTGACTTTAAAGTTCCAAATGCCCATGGTTTGATTTGAATGTGTATAGGGAATTACAAACTGATAACCTGAAGTGAGAAAAATAGTGAGGGGTATAACCTCTAGATGTATTTGGCATGTCTACGAGTAATGGCCATAATAATTCGAATAGAATACATCATAATTTAGAACATTATTCGAATTTGAGGCTTATATCTATCATAACATTAACTTAACCTGTTGAATTAAACCCTCATCTGTACGTAGGCATTTTCATACTCCATGGCCAGCCCTCAATATTTTCTACTTTTAAAAAGTCACCACATGAAAGGACAGTGGTTTTGATAAAAACTATCAAGAGTATGCCACGTTAATTTTACATTCCATTTCATCTTTGTTCTTTGCACGACAGATACAAACTTTCCTAGATCAATGTGGACGCGGTGCATCCTGTGACTACGCTGTAGCCATCCGAGAAAATAACGACCTTGTTATTATCAACGGCCACAACGTTGCAGCCCCTACAATTGAAGTACCGTCAGGAGAACTTTCTCCGGGTACTGTAATACACGAAGATCGTTCACGATATTATGTAAGTTATACCGTCAAGAAAATGGAAAATGGAAAATATATATGCAACACAAACAAACAAACAAACACACACACACACACGCACGCACGCACGTCGTATTTCAGAGTTTCACGCTTCTGCGATCTTTAGACGACTGTTAACAAGATGAAAAATATGCATTGTACCTTCATTCAGCGTAGAACTTTCTAATTAACTTATTCTATTTTGATATGGTCACGTTTGTTTATTTTGAAGGTTTACACCAATTCTGGAGTGACTCTGGGAGTATATATTTCAAATACACTAGATATATATGTAACCATACCTAGTGACTACTTCGCAAAGACAGAAGCTCTATGTGGTAATGCAAACAATGACCACACTGATGATTTGACACTTCGCAATGGGCAAGCAGCAGTTGACGTTCGCGAATTTTTAGAGTCTTGGAGGTAATAATTGCGAATTTATTTATATGTATCATTTATTTATAGTGTGTATATGTACACACACATACATACATACATACATACATACATACATACATACATACATACATACATATATGAAACTTCAAAAACGAGAAGAAGAAAAACTGTCCATGCCGTATGGTATTGTTACCAGAGGTACCGGGCGCAATCAACGTTACGCGAATTAATTGATTTCACCGTCAACTTTTGTTAAGCCAAGGTTACTTCTCAGAAGTCTAGATCTTAGACTAGCTTTTGGCAGTTTTCATGTGTTCCACCCTAAATCCAATTCAAATCTAGTTATCCAGATCCATGTCAGTCAGAATTCTCGTTCTTCCTTAGCGTTTATTGCGCATGCTCTTTTCTAATAATTGTATATTAGTTTCTATTTTTAAATTCAAATCCTACAATGATTATAGTAAAATGAATAATGAATAATTAAAATCTGAACGCATGCCAAAAGTTCAAGATACTCTTGCACATGTACATGTCTCCGAAGAAACTTAAAACATTGTGAGTAGTTTGTCTCCGTAAACATGATTTCCATTCAAGATTCGACAATATCACGTATTGTTAACATAATACAGGAATTCACTCAATGACTAAAGTAGCTATTAAACTTCAAACTATCAAACTTAATAACTATATTAAACAAACAAAAATGAGATATGTTTATTAGAGTGACATGTAATCACATAATAGTAACAAAACAAGTTGAAACAAGGAATTACTCAGCCCAACGGGCTTGCAAGTCACTACAATCAGTGTTCAATATATACAGGTAACACTGTGGAAAGAAAAACGTGGGTGGGTGGATGGATGGATGGGTGGGTGACTGAGTGAGTGAGTGATCGATTGATTTAGTGAACGAGTGGGTGAATGTGTGGGTGGGGGTGAGTGAGTGAGTGAGTTGCTGTTGTTGTAGATAGACTGGTGGGATGATGGATGAGTGCATTATTTAGTGGATGAGTTTATAAGTGTGTCTGTGTGCCTATGAGTGTCTGTCTGTCTGTCTGTCTGTCTGTCTGTCTGTCTGTCTGTCTGCGTGAATGGGTATGTCAACTTGACTGTTTTTACAACATTTATGATTATGAGTTTGATTTCATAATTTATACATTCGTTCGCGCTCACATTGAGGGGAGAGCAGGAATTGAGAGAGAGAAGTATGAATGACAGATTTAAACTGAATGCCTCCCGTAAGGACAATACCGTGGGTTTTTGGTCTTACACACATTGTTGGAATGAGAAATTCTGGGTTATAGATATTATACATGATGTACCCCATAATCGTGAAATTAATTATATGAAACTATACGAAATTTGAACATATTGACTAATTATCGAAAAGTCATTAATTATGCAAATGTCGCATTAAAAGTAAAAGTAAATACTACATGATCAAGCCTTGATTTACCAAAATATATGAAATTTGAAGCTTTCATTCCAAAATATGGTCTAATTATGAAAAATAAATAATTATGCAAATACCGTATTACTATCAAAACTAAAATAAAACGTGCACTCTATTGTCATCAATGAATACACCACGTTATATAAATTCTGGAGCTTGCATTCTTCCTGTACATCTTAACTGCCGAAAATCAATCATTTATGCATACATTACTCCATAAGGAAGGTCGATATGTAACATCAAAAGTAACGAGAATTTGATCAAATGTGGACAAACTTCCTAGGAGAGGTGCGCATTATTATGGTTGATCTATGTAACAAATTACGTTTGCTTCTTGTTGTTGTTATCATAAAGGATGATGTCACGTTTCACTAGAATTGATGCAGTGTTTTTTTAGATATCGCGTCAACAGACTCACACGCACGCACACACACACACACACACACACACACACACACACACACACACACACAGGCTCACACTCAAGGATAATATAACACTCAAGGGAGGTAAAAAGGTTGAAGTACGTAAAATTAAAATATGTGAAAATAGAGACCATGACATAGAGACATTCTATAAACAAAAAATACGCTCTAAAAACATGACAAACGTTCTCTTTCATATCAGGGTGCAAGATGGAGAAAATCTGTTCACAGATTTCAAGAACTCGTCTATCGGCGAGGATGACGTTTTCTATAGCCAGTCCTGTGTTTGTCCAGATTCTACAGTAGATGACGACAATCTTATTTGTTGTGACTTTACTACACACCTTGAACAGAACCGTATTGGAACTGACAAGACACACATTTATGCTCCTAACTCTCCACACGTAATTGAAAATCCCTGCTTTGCACCGACACCAATACCATCGACTGAAATGAGTGTCGTACATGACTTTCAAAACATACACTCAACAGACAGAAGCATATATGACGACTACAGAGAAGACTATTCTTATGATTTTGAGTACGATCCTAATTTTGAACCAAGTATTCCAGAATGGCCTACACCTAGTGGTATAACTGAAGACGATGCTTTTAAATTCTGTGCCGGTGTAATGATGAATGAATCATTCACTGCTTCATGCCTTGATCTTGTTGATTTAGATCCCTCCCCGTATATTGCAGAATGTATGACAGATATCCAGGTAAGTGTAGTGAGTGGCGACAAATTATAGGCGACGGGGCCGACGGTGGTGGTCACCTGGGGAGGGGAGTCACGGTTTTCTATGTACGTGGTTGGGGAGGGTCATTATTTTTGTCCAAAGACATTTTTGTCAAACATATTCCAATGACAGGGGAGGGGTGGGTCTGTCATTTTCGTGCCAGGGCGTGGGGAGGATCAACCCTTTTAACACAATCACTTGCCCGCTCCCCTAATTAATGTCAGTCCCTTAGTTTTGTGGCGAAACGTTTTCCTATCGATAATACTATCACGGTACACAAATTGTGAGCGACTATCTCGATACGGCTACCTGGTGAAATATGAAAACTATATTCGCCAACGTCACTAAGAAGGTGAATAGACAGTTTTGGAGATAACATGAAACAAAAGCAATTTCATGCACAGCCATTTTTTTGTCGAATAGTTGTACATTGTTGAAATACTGGACATTGCGATTGGCATGATATGTACTTATAACAACCACATACTAAATTGAAACGTTGTGTAGGCAGGTAGATAGATGGATTGGTGTGTGGGTGTGTGCGTAGATAGATGGGTGGGTTGGTGTATAGATGGGTGTGGTTGTGTGGGTAGATAGGTGGATATCTATGTTATATCATGTTATATTATGTTGATATATGCATTATATTCAGCTGATCGACACATACGTAAGCCATTAATGAGAATATCAAATAAACCTGAGTTGCATTTCGTTCTTTTACACTTCTTTAGGTTACAGACGATAAGTCGTTTGTTGCTGCAGCTGTGGAAAGTCTTGCATTTTCCTGCGTTGACATGGCAACAAGGAACACTTCTCTTTATGAGGAAGATGAGAATGGTGATTTAGTACCCCCATCTGATGTAGTCTCTGTTATCTGCCCCAGTCAGTGTAGTTTCAAAGGTGATTGTGTCGATAACCAGTGTCACTGTTACCATGGTTACATCGGCAGTGATTGCTCTGTCAACGCCAATCAACCACCACAGGCTAGCTGCTTGAGACACCAGGGTCTTTGTGACGCCAGAGTTAAACCGTGCGAAACAGTTTTTGTGATTGGGAGCAATTTTTTGGGTTCAAGCAATCTGACGTGTCAAATACAAACTACTGAGGTAATTATTAGCATGTGAACTACTATAGGTAACTTTACATGTAAGTTTGTATAGATTTTATAATTACACTAATGTTTTTAAATTCCATATACAATTCAGTTCAAGTCTTAAACTGTCGCATTCCATTCTAAAACCCTATAGGTGTGGTCAATACGTTACAGTAAGGAACAGTTAACCCGTTTGATCCCTAAGATCCATCGAAGCATTCTCCGTCACAAGTGACGTGATCATAATAAACAGTGGCTTCTAACACAGTGTGAACAAGACCGACAGTTCGCAGTCGGAAGTTCTCGGAGTATCACATTATGCCAATGGCATGTATATTGTTCAAAATTTCAATACTCAGTAAACCCTTAATTTGGAAAAGGGGTGTGGGGGGGGGGGATTGACTTTGTAGATCTGTATGTCAGTATCTCCTTCATTATGGTTGTCTTCGAGTTTGTGCAGTAGTTCAGATCTGTGTATATCTAACTAAAATGTATTTCACTCGTAATAGGTCCCCCGTGCTTGTAGCATTGTAACACGTTGGGAACATTATAAAGATAATAAATATTATTATTTTCATATTTTCAGTTTAAACAATTTATTTTTTGTAAAGTATAGAAATTAAAATTTCTATACTTTTGATATTGATGGCGCTAACACAATATAACACATACTGTACTTTTAATGTAGATGAGAGGAAATGACAGTTTGTATATGCCGAAGCAGTGTTGCTAAGTTTTGCAGAAGTGGCTTGCCTTGTACCATCACCAGGACTCGTAATATATGCACCGAAAATAGACGAGACATCCTTAGACCTACCAGTGGAATACACCATTGTATCCGTTAGCAACGATGGTATTATATTCAGCGATGAGCTGTTGTTTACTGTTTACGACTCTGTCTGTGTACAATGTAATTCAACTGGGAATTGTGTGAAAAAGGTAATTTTTGTATGGACAAAATTAAATGGCGTCCCATTTAACATTATGGTGTTTATTCCATTCGCCTTTGAAGATAATAATCATGTCCCTTATTTATAAAATTTATAATGGTTTATCCCACTTGCTGTGGCAGATTTCACATCCGTTAAATCGCAAGTCTGTCTAGCTCTCTATAGTCAGTCCATCCCTCCCTCCCCCCCCTCCGGATCCCTCTCTCCCTCCCCCCCTCTCTCTCTCTTCCCCCCCTCTCTCTCTCTCTCTCTCTCTCTCTCTCTCTCTCTCTCTCTCTCTCTCTCTCTCTCTCTCTCTCTCTCTCTCTCTCTCTCTCTCAGTTTAAGTATATGTATTTGTATATTGTTTTCAGAATGACTCGTGTCTAATTGATGGTTACTGTGTTCAGAGTAATGCCATTAATCCTGACAATCCACAATTGATGTGTGATGATAACAGAGATGAATACAATTGGACTTTGATTCCATTAGATACAAGTAAGTAATAACAACTACGAGGTATTTCTAGATCTTGAGGATTCCATTCGTTGATGGCGCTGTCTGTTGCAACCACTTGCACCCTTAAGCTGATATAAAACCAGCTGATAATTCTGTTTAATGTGACAAAATATTGAAAGATGGAAGAGCAAAAGAAGCACAAACATTGATATGTGTGTTCATTTCGTTCTTAACTGAATATAGGTACATTCCAGTTATGTAGACATTGGTTTTTAATTACAGCATAATATCTTTTTTCATCTTTTTTTTTGTTTCAAATTGTTTACTACTGCATAGCTTCTATCCCTACTCCAATCACATCGGGTATTACAACAACGGTTACAGTAACTCCAGAAGATTCAGGCTTAAGACATATGGTAAGTGTTTACTCTATCTGTTGCCTTACAAACCCATGTAACTAAAGATATGGACTACAAAACCAATATGAACGATAATACTACACTGCTGATATGTTCATGAAGTATCTATTTGCAATGACAACGTTTACTCATATTGTAACATTTTGTTTTTAAATTACAGTATGTGTCCATCATCGGAATTGTTTTGGCGCTCTTTGTATTTGCCTTTATCTTTGGTAAGTAAAATACATTTTGAGACAGACAGACAGACAGACAGACAGACAGACAGGCAGGCAGGCATACAGAGAAACAGACAGAGAGACAGACAGAAAGACAGACAGACAGACAGACAGAGACATAGAGCACAGACCCAAACCTGACTTCATATCTCGTGGCAGACTATTATACATCAATTTGCGTATACACATCCCAATAATTTATTGCCAGTTAAAATATAATTCCTGATTCAAGTCAGGTTTAATGCCTACCCATCATGCAATGCACATACGATGCTCACCCTCGAACATTTTCATTATAAAGGTACGTAACTTTAGATGAAAACAGAGTATAGTCACTATTAATGATGTACTACTATGCACTGCTTTGTCTTTATTTTAGGAGTGGTTTTATTGAGAAGGGAAAAGAAAAAGCAATATGATGTAAGTATAAATGTTTTCATTCTACGTTTTGAGGATAAACTGTAATTTTGGTATAATTTTGGTTGTAAATAATTAATCGTGAGAGCTGTCCTGTAATTGTGTTGTTTTTTTCTTTCTAGGCAAAACGTGCACAAGGTCACAACTTAGAACTGAGTGTGACGTCATACACGAATAATTACTGCGACAATGTAGTTGCTGCTTATGGAAACGAGGCCGAAGATGAAAGATATACGTATTAAAGAAGATACCATTAGGACAGTACAATATAGTTACTTTGGAAAGTCTACCGACTCGTAGTGACAAAACACCAGGATACTTGTATTTTCCCTTGAACAAACAAATATATTCAGAATATTCAAATATATTATTTCATCTATTATATAGCCAGAAGATAATTCAGATTTCGTATACACACAGGGACAGTCACATTGTACAGACTTTGTATACACACAGGGACAGTCACATTGTACATACTTTGTATACACATACAGAGACATTCACATTGTACAGACTTTGTATACACACACAGGGACAGTCACATTGTACAGACTCTGTATATACATATACAGGGACATTCACACTGTACAGACTTTGTATACACACACAGGGACAGTCACATTGTACAGACTTTGTATACACATACAGAGACATTCACATTGTACAGACTTTGTATACACACACAGGGACAGTCACACTGTACAGACTTTGTATACACACACAGGGACAGTCACATTGTACAGACTTTGTATACACACAGGGACAGTCACATTGTACAGACTTTGTATACATACACAGGGACAGTCACATTGTACAGACTTTGTATACATACACAGGGACAGTCACATTGTACAGACTCTGTATATACATATACAGGGACATTCACACTGTACAGACTTTGTATACACACACAGGGACAGTCACATTGTACAGACTTTGTATACACATACAGAGACATTCACATTGTACAGACTTTGTATACACACACAGGGACAGTCACACTGTACAGACTTTGTATACACACACAGGGACAGTCACATTGTACAGACTTTGTATACACACAGGGACAGTCACATTGTACAGACTTTGTATACATACACAGGGACAGTCACATTGTACAGACTTTGTATACATACACAGGGACAGTCACATTGTACAGACTTTGTATACACACAGGGACAGTCACATTGTACAGACTTTGTATACACACACAGGGACATTCACACTGTACAGACTTTGTATACACACAGGGACAGTCACACTGTACAGACTTTGTATACACACACAGGGACAGTCACACTGTACAGACATTGTATACACACAGGGACAGTCACATTGTACAGACTTTGTATACACACACAGGGACAGTCACATTGTACAGACTTTGTATACATATACACAGGGACAGTCACGTTGTACAGACTTTGTATACACACACAGGGACAGTCACATTGTACAGACTTTGTATACACACAGGGACAGTCACATTGTACAGACTTTGTATATACACAAACAGGGACAGTCACATTGTACAGACTTTGTATACACACAGGGACAGTCACACTGTACAGACTTTGTATACACACACAGGGACAGTCACATTGTACAGACTTTGTATACACACACAGGGACATTCACACTGTACAGACTTTGTATACACACACAGGGACAGTCACATTGTACAGACTTTGTATACACACAGGGACATTCACACTGTATAGACTTTGTATACACATACAGAGACATTCACATTGTACAGACTTTGTATACACACACAGGGACAGTCACATTGTACAGACTTTGTATACACACACAGGGACATTCACATTGTACAGACTTTGTATACACATACAGGGACATTCACATTGTACAGACTTTGTATACACACACAGGGACAGTCACATTGTACAGACTTTGTATATACATATACAGGGACAGTCACATTGTACAGACTTTGTATATACATACAGGGACAGTCACATTGTACAGACTTTGTATACACATACAGGGACAGTCACATTGTACAGACTTTGTATACACATACAGGGACAGTCACATTGTACAGACTTTGTATACACATACAGGGACAGTCACATTGTACAGACTTTGTATATACACAAACAGGGACAGTCACATTGTACAGACTTTGTATACACATACAGAGACATTCACACTGTACAGACTTTGTATACACACACAGGGACAGTCACATTGTACAGACTTTGTATACATACACAGGGACAGTCACATTGTACAGACTTTGTATACACATACAGAGACATTCACATTGTACAGACTTTGTATACACACACAGGGACAGTCACACTGTACAGACTTTGTATACACACACAGGGACAGTCACACTGTACAGACTTTGTATACACATACAGAGACATTCACACTGTACAGACTTTATATACACACAGGGACAGTCACACTGTACAGACTTTGTATACACACACAGGGACAGTCACATTGTACAGACTTTGTATACATACACAGGGACAGTCACATTGTACAGACTTTGTATACACACACAGGGACAGTCACATTGTACAGACTTTGTATACACATACAGAGACATTCACACTGTACAGACTTTGTATACACATACAGAGACATTCACACTGTACAGACTTTGTATACACACACAGGGACATTCACATTGTACAGACTTTGTATACATACACAGGGACAGTCACATTGTACAGACTTTGTATACACACACAGGGACAGTCACATTGTACAGACTTTGTATACACATACAGGGACAGTCACATTGTACAGACTTTGTATACACACACAGGGACATTCACACTGTACAGACTTTGTATACACACACAGAGACATTCACACTGTACAGACTTTGTATACACACACAGGGACATTCACACTGTACAGACTTTGTATACACATACAGAGACATTCACACTGTACAGACTTTGTATACACACACAAGGACAGTCACACTGTACAGACTTTGTATACACACACATGGACAGTCACATTGTACAGACTTTGTATACACATACAGAGGCAGTCACATTGTACAGACTTCGTATACACACACAGGGACAGTCACATTGTACAGACTTTGTATACATACACAGGGACAGTCACGTTGTACAGACTTTGTATACACACACAGGGACAGTCACATTGTACAGACTTTGTATACACATACAGAGACATTCACATTGTACAGACTTTGTATACACACACAGGGACAGTCACACTGTACAGACTTTGTATACACACACAGGGACAGTCACATTGTACAGACTTTGTATACACACAGGGACAGTCACATTGTACAGACTTTGTATACACATACAGAGACATTCACATTGTACAGACTTTGTATACACACACAGGGACAGTCACACTGTACAGACTTTGTATACACACACAGGGACAGTCACATTGTACAGACTTTGTATACACACAGGGACAGTCACATTGTACAGACTTTGTATACATACACAGGGACAGTCACATTGTACAGACTTTGTATACATACACAGGGACAGTCACATTGTACAGACTTTGTATACACACAGGGACAGTCACATTGTACAGACTTTGTATACACACACAGGGACATTCACACTGTACAGACTTTGTATACACACACAGGGACAGTCACACTGTACAGACTTTGTATACACACACAGGGACAGTCACACTGTACAGACATTGTATACACACAGGGACAGTCACATTGTACAGACTTTGTATACACACAGGGACAGTCACATTGTACAGACTTTGTATACATATACACAGGGACAGTCACGTTGTACAGACTTTGTATACACACACAGGGACAGTCACATTGTACAGACTTTGTATACACACAGGGACAGTCACATTGTACAGACTTTGTATATACACAAACAGGGACAGTCACATTGTACAGACTTTGTATACACACACAGGGACAGTCACACTGTACAGACTTTGTATACACACACAGGGACAGTCACATTGTACAGACTTTGTATACACACACAGGGACATTCACACTGTACAGACTTTGTATACACACACAGGGACATCAGTCACATTGTACAGACTTTGTATACACACATGGACATTCACACTGTATAGACTTTGTATACACATACAGAGACATTCACATTGTACAGACTTTGTATACACACACAGGGACAGTCACATTGTACAGACTTTGTATACACACACAGGGACATTCACATTGTACAGACTTTGTATACACATACAGGGACATTCACATTGTACAGACTTTGTATACACACACAGGGACATGTCACATTGTACAGACTTTGTATATACATATACAGGGACAGTCACATTGTACAGACTTTGTATATACATACAGGGACAGTCACATTGTACAGACTTTGTATACACATACAGGGACAGTCACATTGTACAGACTTTGTATACACATACAGGGACAGTCACATTGTACAGACTTTGTATACACATACAGGGACAGTCACATTGTACAGACTTTGTATATACACAAACAGGGACAGTCACATTGTACACACTTTGTATACACATACAGAGACATTCACACTGTACAGACTTTGTATACACACACAGGGACAGTCACATTGTACAGACTTTGTATACATACACAGGGACAGTCACATTGTACAGACTTTGTATACACATACAGAGACATTCACATTGTACAGACTTTGTATACACACACAGGGACAGTCACACTGTACAGACTTTGTATACACACACAGGGACAGTCACACTGTACAGACTTTGTATACACATACAGAGACATTCACACTGTACAGACTTTATATACACACAGGGACAGTCACACTGTACAGACTTTGTATACACACACAGGGACAGTCACATTGTACAGACTTTGTATACATACACAGGGACAGTCACATTGTACAGACTTTGTATACACACACAGGGACAGTCACATTGTACAGACTTTGTATACACATACAGAGACATTCACACTGTACAGACTTTGTATACACATACAGAGACATTCACACTGTACAGACTTTGTATACACACACAGGGACATTCACATTGTACAGACTTTGTATACATACACAGGGACAGTCACATTGTACAGACTTTGTATACACACACAGGGACAGTCACATTGTACAGACTTTGTATACACATACAGGGACAGTCACATTGTACAGACTTTGTATACACACACAGGGACATTCACACTGTACAGACTTTGTATACACACACAGGGACATTCACACTGTACAGACTTTGTATACACATACAGAGACATTCACACTGTACAGACTTTGTATACACACACAAGGACAGTCACACTGTACAGACTTTGTATACACACACAGGGACAGTCACATTGTACAGACTTTGTATACACATACAGAGACAGTCACATTGTACAGACTTCGTATACACACACAGGGACAGTCACATTGTACAGACTTTGTATACATACACAGGGACAGTCACGTTGTACAGACTTTGTATACACACACAGGGACAGTCACATTGTACAGACTTTGTATACACATACAGAGACATTCACATTGTACAGACTTTGTATACACACACAGGGACAGTCACACTGTACAGACTTTGTATACACACACAGGGACAGTCACATTGTACAGACTTTGTATACACACAGGGACAGTCACATTGTACAGACTTTGTATACACACAGGGACAGTCACATTGTACAGACTTTGTATACATATACACAGGGACAGTCACGTTGTACAGACTTTGTATACACACAGGGACAGTCACATTGTACAGACTTTGTATACACACAGGGACAGTCACATTGTACAGACTTTGTATACACACAGGGACAGTCACATTGTACAGACTTTGTATATACATATACAGGGACAGTCACATTGTACAGACTTTGTATATACATACAGGGACAGTCACATTGTACAGACTTTGTATACACATACAGGGACAGTCACATTGTACAGACTTTGTATACACATACAGGGACAGTCACATTGTACAGACTTTGTATACACATACAGGGACAGTCACATTGTACAGACTTTGTATATACACAAACAGGGACAGTCACATTGTACAGACTTTGTATACACATACAGAGACATTCACACTGTACAGACTTTGTATACACACACAGGGACAGTCACATTGTACAGACTTTGTATACATACACAGGGACAGTCACATTGTACAGACTTTGTATACACACACAGGGACAGTCACATTGTACAGACTTTGTATACACATACAGAGACATTCACATTGTACAGACTTTGTATACACACACAGGGACAGTCACACTGTACAGACTTTGTATACACACACAGGGACAGTCACATTGTACAGACTTTGTATACACACAGGGACAGTCACATTGTACAGACTTTGTATACACACAGGGACAGTCACATTGTACAGACTTTGTATACATATACACAGGGACAGTCACGTTGTACAGACTTTGTATACACACAGGGACAGTCACATTGTACAGACTTTGTATACACACAGGGACAGTCACATTGTACAGACTTTGTATACACACAGGGACAGTCACATTGTACAGACTTTGTATATACATACACAGGGACAGTCACATTGTACAGACTTTGTATACACATACAGGGACAGTCACATTGTACAGACTTTGTATACACATACAGGGACAGTCACATTGTACAGACTTTGTATACACACACAGGGACATTCACACTGTACAGACTTTGTATACACACACAGAGACATTCACACTGTACAGACTTTGTATACACACACAGGGACATTCACACTGTACAGACTTTGTATACACATACAGAGACATTCACACTGTACAGACTTTGTATACACACACAAGGACAGTCACACTGTACAGACTTTGTATACACACACAGGGACAGTCACATTGTACAGACTTTGTATACACATACAGAGACAGTCACATTGTACAGACTTCGTATACACACACAGGGACAGTCACATTGTACAGACTTTGTATACATACACAGGGACAGTCACGTTGTACAGACTTTGTATACACACACAGGGACAGTCACATTGTACAGACTTTGTATACACATACAGAGACATTCACATTGTACAGACTTTGTATACACACACAGGGACAGTCACACTGTACAGACTTTGTATACACACACAGGGACAGTCACATTGTACAGACTTTGTATACACACAGGGACAGTCACATTGTACAGACTTTGTATACACACAGGGACAGTCACATTGTACAGACTTTGTATACATATACACAGGGACAGTCACGTTGTACAGACTTTGTATACACACAGGGACAGTCACATTGTACAGACTTTGTATACACACAGGGACAGTCACATTGTACAGACTTTGTATACACACAGGGACAGTCACATTGTACAGACTTTGTATATACATATACAGGGACAGTCACATTGTACAGACTTTGTATATACATACAGGGACAGTCACATTGTACAGACTTTGTATACACATACAGGGACAGTCACATTGTACAGACTTTGTATACACATACAGGGACAGTCACATTGTACAGACTTTGTATACACATACAGGGACAGTCACATTGTACAGACTTTGTATATACACAAACAGGGACAGTCACATTGTACAGACTTTGTATACACATACAGAGACATTCACACTGTACAGACTTTGTATACACACACAGGGACAGTCACATTGTACAGACTTTGTATACATACACAGGGACAGTCACATTGTACAGACTTTGTATACACACACAGGGACAGTCACATTGTACAGACTTTGTATACACATACAGAGACATTCACACTGTACAGACTTTGTATACACATACAGAGACATTCACACTGTACAGACTTTGTATACACACACAGGGACAGTCACATTGTACAGACTTTGTATACACACACAGGGACAGTCACATTGTACAGACTTTGTATACACATACAGGGACAGTCACATTGTACAGACTTTGTATACACACACAGGGACAGTCACATTGTACAGACTTTGTATACACATACAGGGACAGTCACATTGTACAGACTTTGTATACACATACAGGGACAGTCACATTGTACAGACTTTGTATACACACACAGGGACAGTCACATTGTACAGACTTTGTATACACACAGGGACAGTCACACTGTACAGACTTTGTATACATACACAGGGACAGTCACACTGTACAGACTTTGTATACACATACAGGGACAGTCACATTGTACAGACTTTGTATACACACAGGGACAGTCACACTGTACAGACTTTGTATACATACACAGGGACAGTCACACTGTACAGACTTTGTATACACATACAGGGACAGTCACATTGTACAGACTTTGTATACACACAGGGACAGTCACATTGTACAGACTTTGTATACATACACAGGGACAGTCACATTGTACAGACTTTGTATACATACACAGGGACAGTCACATTGTACAGACTTTGTATACACACAGGGACAGTCACACTGTACAGACTTTGTATACATACACAGGGACAGTCACACTGTACAGACTTTGTATACACACACAGGGACAGTCACATTGTACAGACTTTGTATACACACACAGGGACAGTCACATTGTACAGACTTTGTATACATACACAGGGACAGTCACATTGTACAGACTTTGGCTAACCTAATACATGTACACAGAAAGATAATAGAAAGAAAAACTGGGTGAATAAAACGCAAACAAAACCAGAACATGAATATCAACCGTAAACAAGCTTATGCGTAAATAAAGATTCGCTTATTACAAGTTATTCTAAAGTCAGAAATCTTATGCAGTTTGCGTTTCGAGCCGAATAGAACGAATTCTGTTTTCCCTAGATGGAATGAAGCTTATTGTCAATCAGCAATTTGTTACATGATTCAAGTTCTTTGCTTAACACTGAGGCAATGTGATTAACATCCTTATGTGGCACTAATATGGAGTTTACATTTCATTGACATTTCCATGTCATCCACATAGCACAGACACAGCAGTGGCCCCAGAATAATTCCTTGAGAAACACCACAGTGAATATCCATGGAATCTGAATTCGTTTCATTTACATCAACTAATTGTTTTCTGTAAATGGGATTAGACTGGAAGTTCTGGAACCATTGCACCGAATCCATGAATGAAAGTCCTGCGATTACGTAATTTACAGACACACACACACACACACACACATAATTGTTCTACCACATGTTTGATTAAATATTTATTAACACTATCAGGTTCAATATTCTAATATTGCTATATTCCTTCATAATTTATATTTTACTAATTATGACAAGATTATTGTGGAGTGTATGTCCTCAGTATACCTCACACCATTGATGAGTTCAATACATTCGTTGTAACGATATTATTCTGAAAAATGATCACAGATAATCAGATCATAATAATGTTAATAATGTAGGTTTTTACATCTCACCCAGTCTGGGTGCTCAGAGCGCTTTACAATTATTACCTCTGGCTCGGATCTATAGCGACACAACGGCCCTTTATACTTAAATCCCTGTGGAGCTTACAATCCATTGAAGCCATTATAAGCGCATAGGATTAAAGCATTCACATTGCAACCTCTATCCTACCAGGTCCTCAGTTATATAGCTGGGTTGACTGAGGCACAGTCATGGTTCAAATCTTGCCCAAGGAAATAGCCCGAGATACAGGTGTAGACATCTGACCTGACCTGACCTGACCTGACCTGACCCTAGATGGGGACAACATGTGATTGGTTACGTTTATCAATTAATTCCAAAAGAATAATTTCATATCTTTTCATATTTAGTGAGGAAATCATTTCTCATTTCAAAATTGTCTAAATATTACTATTTTGGAAATACGAACCAATGTTTTTATCTTGAATCACGGATTTAATTATGTTCCCAGGGGTACCTCAAATGCAGTAAAATGCATTTGATTTTCACGCGACCAGAGGCTCCCACGTGACGTCAGTTAACTGTTCCAAGGCTATCCGGGCATTCATAATCGAAAGCATCCCTGGTCAGAATCATGACGTTTTGTGACGTAGGGTTGATTGACAATCGGCTGTGCTAGGGCTTCCCCACGTGACATATCACCTATCAGCATCGACTCATTTGAAGGTATCGATACATCACTAGAAGGTATTGGTACATCATTTGAAGGTATTGGTACATTATTTGAGGGTATTAGTACATCATTTGTGGGTATTTTTACATCATTTGAGGGTATTGGTACATCATTTGACGAGATAACTTTTGGCCTTGATTAAGCGCCATGACAATACATGTATTAGTCTAAGATTGTTGTTAGCTTACTAACCATCGAATGCGACTTTTAGCGACAAAATTCAAATAATCCATACACTCGAATTTTATGGTATATTACATGTTACAACATGACGAGCTTTCACCGAGATAAACAAACTGATCAGGAGTCGCGCGAACCTACATCAGAAGGACCCAGTGTTGTTTTTGTATCGATGTATGTCAGTTTGATAGTATGATAAGGAGTAGAGTTTCCATCACCTTTAAAGTCAGTTTAATTGTCCACCAATGATAAAAACTACATTCTGGTCATGCCGTGTTTCTGCTGTATTCATATACCTTATTGTCCACCACTGATAAAAACGACATTCTGGTCATGCCATGTTTCTGCTGTATTCATACACCTAATTTTAACGTTTCAAAATTTCAGACATAGACGTGTTCATACATGCAAACTATTGATCCTCGCGATGCACAAATGTGTAAAGGATATACAAAAACGTCGCGCAGCTCCTCTAGATCTGCTGATGACTATGATATTATACACTCGAATTCATGTACAAATCTTGATAATTAAGGCTTAAAATTACACGTAACTTAGCAAATACAGAAAACTATAAGTAATGACGTATACTTTGACTGTTTCGGTAAACATACTGTGCGACATTATAAGAAATTGTAATTAATAGGTTCAGCTTTCACATGATCTTTTGTCGCATCAAACTTTCAAGCCTGTGAAGTTATCAACATATTATTCATATTCGTATTCCTTTCAAAGTTGACCTTTA
>NC_135555.1:23600224-23602724 GCF_964340395.1 Glandiceps talaboti | reverse complement strand
GAAGTAATGTTAGCTTTGAAATGGTTACCCGGGGTGACTGCAAGATAGACCTCTCAGGTGGTGTATGGGAAAAGCTGAAACAGGTCAGTTTTTAGGTTGTAAATGTTTTTGCCATTTCTACGGAAAACATATAAAGTATGACACGCTTGTCATAATTCACACCAACAAAGTGTTATGTAGAATTCATATGTTAAGTATGACCTGTGAGGAACCTTAGCTTAAAAAGAAAAGCATAGTCCCCGCATGATAGTTGACTGTAAAAATTCATTGCTTAAATTTTATTTGCAGAAAGAAGGAGACGACGTATCAAGGAATCCGCATTCTAACAATTCTCCATATGACGAAAAGACAGACAGATGCGAGAAGATCGACATCGAGGAGGAGGGTGGCTTTTACGATGATGATGATGTACCGGACAATTGTTGTACCAGGGTAAATATAACATACTATTAATATTGGAGGTGGGGGAGGGGGTTAAGTACAAAAGATGGAGATAGTATTGGCAACATTAGGGTTTGAATTGTCTTCCGACGACTTGAGAGACCCACATTACCTACAGTGTATGTCTACGTTTTATGTTTTCCCTTTTCAGCATTTTTCTCCCCTATTGCATGACCATGGTTTTCTGTGTTCACATTTGGCCAAAAAAAATAAAAGTGCTGTTCAAAGGGCAATCTATACCATCACATTGGGTAAGTAGGTCGATTTTTTACAATGTTGGACAAGGATGTAACAACAAGCCATATATTATGGAAAAACATTTCAAATTGAGTTTACATAGAACTTATTCAGTCATTTTGATTTTATTTCCTGCAATTTGTCTGTATAGCAATCAATTTCCTTCAGCTCTACAGTTAGAAAATGCACACAATTTATGGTTAAACAAATTTTGTAGCCCCCCCCCCCTCTCCGCTCCTCTCCTCTCAAAAATGTTAAGACCTGCCAAATGAAACTAAAGCAAGCATTATTTTAGCCACCCCTTCTCTCACCTACACTACAGTGGAGATATAAAATTATATGGTACAAATGACGTATTGAAATAACCAACTACAATAACAGTCTGAACGAGATTACTTTTCAAAGGATGTGGATTTCACATGCATAGGGAGATGTATCATAATGACCTCTAACCTATACATGGAGGTACTTAGCCAGCCACCCTCCATCTTGACTTGGGACAAAGACATTCTCGCTGTTATTACTGATTTGGAGGAGACACCTCCAACGGTGAAAACTTATTTGAAATTAAGACCGTGCAGTAGGCCATTTAACAGAGGCATCAAATATCAAACCATAGACATAATTTAAAGTTTTACAATGCTTGAATATGGTATTAAAGTACTAGAATTGAGACAATTATACTATGCAGTACATATTATCTGGCTATATAAATGTAGTTTGCTGTGGCAAAGCTGAAAGATATATTGCGGATATGCAATGATTTAGTTCCAAAAATCACACAAATAACGAGCGAAATGTTTCAAGCCCCCCCCCCCCCCTTTCAGACTATCAGAAAATTTCAAGTGATGGCCCAATGACTTCTCTGCCCCCTTCCCAATGTCGTACATTTTGTTCATTCCTTTAGTGCACGATGGATATGCAACAGCTTAGTTTAATCTCAATTCACTCTTGTATGCATCATCAGAGCCAAGTAAACTACTGTATAAGATATTATATCACTTGGAATTGACTCAAATGTATATGGTCACATGTAATCTAGTTCCTTTATATGTACGTGTTACGATTACTACCATCATCTGAGAGGAGATGATCGCAGTACATCGTAAGGTGTACATATAGGAATTAGACTAGGTCACACGTATTTAGAAATTATAAAGAAATACCCTTAAATAATATTAAAACAAAGTGTGCATATATAGTAATACAGCAGCCATTTTACTGATATGTGAAGCCCGCATGAGGGTTTATATTGCCCATCACCAAAAATATGGGTAGGTCGGGCCTGTTGAACAGCTTTTTTTATTTTTTCTGGCCTTATGTGAATTTCGACAATTGTCTCTCATGTGACGTAAAATCGCTTTGTACTGTGTAAACTTATAAGAGTAATATCCTGACTTGTAGACAATTGTAAGGAGTCGTTCTTAAACTATGGTCATGTTAACTCAGCTTGAGAGGTAAGTAAGCTGACAACTCCTGTAGGCTGATATACAAATACAAATATTATTGCACCTTATTGATTCTATCTTCCTATCACCATCAACGTTACAGGGTATTGAACGGGTACAAACAGCGATCTATGGATTCCTTGCCCGATACAAACGGCATATCAAGATTGGATTCCATGCAGTGCTACTCATGGCGTATACCATTTACTTCATTTACGCCCTGTACTATGACTTTGAGGGCGCAATTGCACTCTTTGTTCTGACGTTATTTGTTGTCTTCTGTGTGACGTATTCATTCATCATGAAGCGATTTGGAGACAGGTTGGATGACGTCATTTGTAGTCCGGCTACGAGATTAGTTGACAAATACTGGA
>NC_135555.1:23517724-23597724 GCF_964340395.1 Glandiceps talaboti | reverse complement strand
TCAATCGATCAATCAATCAATCAATCAATCAATCAATCAAATTTCTATCAATCAATCAAATTTCTATAGCCGATTTCTAGAACAATGTACTGTTCGATAGCGCTGAATGGCTAAAGCACTCCATAAGCTTTAAAGGAAGTAAGAAGTCTTGGCTGATAAGAACTGGACAAATGTGTTCAAACTTATGGGTGTTATATTGACATGACAAATATATTGACATATATGTATTAACAGGTACTACCAATAATGATTTTCCTAAGTTCGTTCATTGCTTGTTGTTATCACCTTGGTCTCATACAATGGGTGATTTATAAACTGGCATGGATGTTACAATTCACTATGAGGACATCGGCAAGTGAATCCCTTAATGCAGCCGGTAATGTCTTCCTTGGTATGGTGAGTTCAAATGATATCTTTATTAGTGTGTTCATTAATATTCAAAGTACACCTAAATATTCACTTATGTGCCGCCGCTATACTTTGACGTATACTGGATGTGATACTTATTTACTTCATTATGGATATATTCTCTAAGTTCTGAATGCGGATTATACTTTATGAGTTATTGGACGTAAAGTTTAAGAGTTTTTATATTCTTACTTCTTTCTGAATCATTCATCACATTACATAATTGCATATACTACGGTTGCTTACAAATAAGAGTTGACTCAATTTTGGAACATTCGGAATGGTCCCATGGTATCTTGATTTTACCCCACATATTGCAGAATGAAGCTTCATTCCTGGTGGCACCATACGTAAAGACGATGACGGTGTCGGAGATCCACGCAATCTCCACCGGAGGCTATGCAACGATTGCAGGGTCCATCATGGGAGCAGCTATCGCCTTTGGTATAAGCCCATCCTATCTGATCACTGCTTCGGTAATGTCTGCACCGGCTGCTTTAGCTGTGTCCAAACTCTTCTATCCAGAAACAGAGAAGTCTCCAACAGCAAATATACAGTCTATCACAAAGATTGCAATAACGTGAGTGTGTATTTTATATAGATGCATTAACATAATGTAAGTTGTTGTGAGTGTGTATTTTACATAGACGCATTAACATACTGTAAGTTGTTGTGAGTGTGTATTTTACATAGACGCATTAACATACTGTAAGTTGTTGTGAGTATGTATTTTACATAGACGCCTTAACATACTGTAAGTTGTTGTGAGTGTGTATTTTACATAGACGCCTTAACATACTGTAAGTTGTTGTGAGTGTGTATTTTACATAGACGCCTTAACATACTGTAAGTTGTTGTGAGTGTGTATTTTACATAGACGCATTAACATACTGTAAGTTGTTGTGAGTATGTATTTTACATAGACGCCTTAACATACTGTAAGTTGTTGTGAGTGTGTATTTTACATAGACGCCTTAACATACTGTAAGTTGTTGTGAGTGTGTATTTTACATAGACGCCTTAACATACTGTAAGTTGTTGTGAGAGTGTATTTTACATAGACGCATTAACATACTGTAAGTTGTTGTGAGTGTGTATTTTACATAGACGCCTTAACATACTGTAAGTTGTTGTAAAACACAATGTCGACTTTTAGAATTATCTAGTCTCAGGCTTGAGTTTATGTATGTTGTTGTAATTACAAAAAGAAAGATGTGTTTTTTTTCAACGTACTCTAGTCTTTTAAGGTCATTGACACAAAGACCACAGTGAGAAGGAAAAAAATCTTTAGTTCATGGTGAACGATCACTTTATAGTTGCTTTGTTAAACTAAATTAGGACGCAAAGATTTCTTTGTAATCTCACGAGTCAAATCTGAAGTTATGGCTAATACAATTGTTTCAATGTATGTTACCTATATGTATCTCGAGATGTTGGCCTTCACAACTTCAGTTGATAAGTACGTAGGGTGCATGTGATCTCGAGTAGAAAAGTTCACAACATGGGTACATGTTAGTCACAAAATGTATCCAATGCGTAATGAAAAAGACAAACATCACAATGACATTTCCTTCAAAACGTTTCATTCTGAATGTTTTTCGTCTTTCTTCTTTACCTGACAGTCGAAAGACTTATCTCCCATGTACACAAACGTCGACAAAATAGTTGGCAATACATTTATTAAAAGGCAAAACGTTTTTAAAATGAACTTATGAACAATAAAATAAAAACCAAAAACAAGATAAATAATAAAACGTACTAATTCTTTTTATAGACATTATACACATGTATCGAATCCAGACTTACCCTTTCAATCGCTGTAGATCATTGTAGACTTGCATTAATTGTTACAAAACGATTATTTACAGAAAATATCAAAATATCATAGACGCCCTCGCCGGTGGCGCTATGGCAGCTATACCCATCATTGTCAACATAGCTGCAAATTTCATAGCTTTTCTGGCAATATTGGAATTCTTGGATGCGACTTTATCATGGACAGGGGGAATGGTTGGACATCCTGAATTAAGTTTTGCGGTAAGTCGAAGACATGGAAATCCCAACAACGTTATGTGAAAATGAAAAAAAAACCCCATGATATTAGTTTTTGATGCACCATTCAGTATAAAACAATATAAAACAGAGATCTAAAGATTCTGAACTTGTTCTTCGATCAGTTAGCCAAGAACAGACTTTGTCGTCAGTTGGTTCATGACAAAATGTTTATCCTCGTTTAAACGTAAATGGACTATTTCGTCATATAAAAGTGACACATTTTAGTCTCGTTCAAAGAAAGTTATTCGTTCAATAATTCGATGTCTTCGTGTAGCTGAGGGGGTTTGGTTTTGGTGTAAATTGTTGTTTTAATAAAAGTTATTTCTGTTTGCATGATATAGTTGGTTTGTGCCTGGGTATTCATGCCAGTTGCCTACTTGATGGGTGTGGACTGGGAAGACTGTTTTGTAGTGGGTGAATTGATTGGGATGAAGATTGTCACAAGTGTTATGGTATCCTACCAGAAACTTGCCGTTGTCTTGGCTAATCGTGACCTTGGCTTAGAACCAACTATATCGGTGAGTGTAATGACATTTCTTCTGTCACTCTGTATCTGGAAGTCTGGCCTCGTAAGACAAGAGGGGTTGGAAATATTGAAATATCAAATTTCGCGAAGAGATACCAAAGATGTAAGAGTGAAAGAAGTGGAAGTCATATAAATGGGACTCTTATTGAGGGTTAGGGACAAAACACAAAGAGGATTACATTAAGATGGTTACACCTAAATTGAAGTATTTTGCGAAACCCGGATAAACTTCAATAGTTATGGAAATGTAATTCAAACATTGTATCGTAGTTGTAGTGTTGAATGTTTCTGCTGTAACCGTACGCGTGGGCAAATCAATTTCACCACGTTATAATCATTGTGTGTGTGTGTGTGTGTGTGTGTGTGTGTGTGTGTGTGTGTGTGTGTGTGTGTGTGTGTGTGTGTGTGTGTGTGTGTGTGTATGTATGTATGTATGTATATGTATATATTTCTATTTGTATGTGTATGTGTTTATCTCTATGTATGTTTATGTTTATGTGTATGTGTATGTGTTGTTGTAATGGTATACACATGCAGAAATTCAAAGAAAACTATTTGAAAGGAGAGAGCTGAACTTCGGAATTGTAGTAGTGCAACGTGGTCTGTTTTAATAATTTATTTTTGTGCCTAATTGCAGCCTCGGTCTGAAGTGATAGTGACGTATGCTCTGTGTGGATTTTCTCACATGACTGGCATTGGAATGACGTTTGGGACACTGCTAGGTATAGCACCTGAACGAAAAAAAGACATCAGTGCAGTTGTCGTTAGAGCAATGCTTGCCGGGAACGCTGCAAACTTTATGACTGCATGTATAGCAGGTGGGAATACGATGATACATTTACAACCCATAACACCAAAGTAAAGAGTTTTCTGTATGTACCGCAATCATTTATAGCATTCATATCATTAGTGTAAAAGTATAATTTCATTTGCTAATTGACCACATGCACATTAGAAAGGCCTTATGCTAGGCTTCTAATAAACCAATTGAAACAGTATACTTTTACACATATGAATGCTATAAACAAATGTAGCACATAGAGAAAGTGTTTTACTTCAGTGTTACCCGTTGTAGAGATACTTGGGTGTCAATATATATTCAGCGGTAATCTACATACTCTATCTTGGTTAATGCCATCCGCTTAGCCCAGTTATTGTCTTTGAACAGAAAATATAAATTATATAGCTTGGTCGTTCTACGTCACGACTTCCAGTGTCTATGTCACTAGTTCTATGATTATATGAGCTTCAACTTTCATCCTTCTCTCATGTTCTTTGTCTTCATCTTACCCGTAGGTATTCTGTATGAAGGAACGGAAGTAATTGATATGATGAATTCTACTCTTACTAACGATACAATGCTGAACATCACTGAAACAATTGTCAACACAACGCAGCTCAGCATAACATAAAACTGTTACAGAACTATCATGGTTGCCATGGTGACTGCAACTTATATACCTCAGTCCATCTGTAACCTGTTTTTGCCTGTGAAATAATAACTGACATATCATGCAAAATCCGTTTATTTGAGAACAATTTTATTGTCATTTATTTTTGTTATCAGTTATTTTATTACGAGTTTATTCACTGGTAGTTACAGGGGTCTTTTTATGATACGTTACCTGATGTTATATTATTGGTGGTGGAACGAAATAAGAGATTTTGATAGTTTCATTATAATACTATGTATTCTATATGTTAATCAACATTTTCTATATATTACTATTTTGTTCATAATACATATTTCTGTTTATCTTATTTCTTTTCGTTTAGTCACATGTTAGCAATAAATGGTTTCGTCATTCACAAATTCGCTGTGGTGGGGGTAGTGGGGAATAAGTGATGGATGCCTTCAAATCTTTTAGCATGGTGGCAGCAGTGGGATAAAGTCTATACCATTTCGAACCCTACACATGTCACTTTTCTTTCCTCAATTTGATTTAATTTATACTTTATTTGGGCGAGTTTCATTTGCTTATAGTTATTTGGTATTTAATATAAGAAAAGCATCACATATTGATCCTCATTGTTTTAGTATTAAATACTATGGCAATCAAGGTATTGGTTTACGAGATTGACACGAACTAAAAATATTGTGATTTAATAAAAGCTATTGAATGGATGTTTGTTTAACTGTATTCACAGTAGGTGGCGTTCATGGTGACATCAGTGATCTTACAATGTACAATGTGTGTTGTGTTGTGTTGTGTTGTGTTGTGTGTGTGTATGTGTGTGTGTGTGTGTGTGTGTGTGTGTGTGTGTGTGATATTTTATATATTTTATTTATTTTACATTTACCTCTACTCTACCTATAGTCTATTGACATCATTGGATGTAATAATACAATCATATTTACCTCTAGTCTACTGATATCGTTTGGTGTAATATAATACAAAAGTATTTACTTCTAGTCTACTGATAACATTTAATGTAATAATACAATCATATTTACACCTAGTCCACTGATATCGTTTGATGTAATAATACATTCTTATTTACCAAACATTGCTGGGGAAAGAAAACATATGTGCATGAAGGTCTAGAAAACAAAAAAATGGTTAAAAAATGATGGGGTTCAACAGCTAGCCTAGACTAGGGTTGGTCATGTTATCGGAAATCTTTTAAAAACATTTTTCCTAATATAGCAATATTCTGTACAATTCTCAGTACCTGCAATATCTTTTAACCTCATCCTAGAGGGTCAAAATAGAACAAGAAGGTCGACTAATATTCTAAAGTGCACCTATAGTAATGCATGTGAATGGTGTGGGGCGGAAGTTATGATGTCAACCAAGAAATCAAATGTTTGTTATTTTTATGATTTGCCCTGGCAGTAGTATTTCTGGTACCCAGAATTTGATCATTCAAACTTTCAACAGTTACTAAGACTCCGATCCAGAGCATACACTCTAAATGAATATTTTATTACACACATTTTAATCACAACTGGTATTTCTGTATTGCAATGTCACACAAAGTCTTATTGGACGGAAAATTTCAGTACAAAAATATCAATCCAACTTTGAACATGAATAAAATACATATAAACATAAGGAATATATACAATATACATACATAATAAGAAATTGAAGCTTTGAAAATTCCACAAAATTCACATGGTCTAAAAGATCTGAAATGGATTGAATTCTTACGATCTGGGCCAAATCTCAACTCGAGTGTGCTAATAACAGACAAACAACTGCTTTGAACTTGAGACATAATACTGACCTTGAAGTAACAGTGCAAAATTACATATTAAATCAATTTGCCTTTTTTTTTGCTTTCACATTCATCTGGGCAACTTACAAACTGCAGAATTATCGCTCAACTCCTGAAAAAAAAATAAAACAACATGCATATGCCTACTAAAGATGATTCATCCAGTCCATGACCTTTCAACCTGATTTATTTGCATTAAGTGATCCACACTTAGAGGCTGTGTGATTTGTACAGCTCACCTAGGCCACAGAAAAATGACAATGTTATTTTTATGATTCAACTAGGTGGTCAGAGTAAGTCTGAATGTATGATTTTCGTCACTTACATAGGTGGTTGAGAAAGGGTGAAATTGTTTTATGGCACACCTAGTAGGTAGAATGCTTCCATGGGGGGGGGGGGGAGGGGAGGGGGGGGGGGGGTAAGAATTCATCAAATACAACGAAAATCACAAAACCTGAAGAAAAATGTTTTGTCTGGCTCGAAAAAACCTTAGCAACATTGCTACATTTTATCATCTGGCCAGACAAATATCTCTTTGATGTTGCTAAATCTTATCATCTGGCTGACAAAAAATGTAATTAACATTGCTAAATCTTATCGTCTGGCTGACAGAAAATGTAATTAACATTGCTAAATCTTATCGTCTGGCTGACAGAAAATGTAATTAACATTGCTAAATCTTATCGTCTGGCTGACAGAAAATGTAATTAACATTGCTAAATCTTATCGTCTGGCTGACATAAAATCTAATTAACATTGCTAAATCTTATCGTCTGGCTGACATAAAATCTAATTAACATTGCTAAATCTTATCGTCTGGCTGACAAAAAATCTAATTAACATTGCTACATACAACCCATAACACCAAATATTTTCTGTATGTACCACAACCATTCATAGCATCCATATCAAGTGTAAACGTATACTGTTTCATTTGTTAATTGACCACATTAGAAAGCCTGAAAGGCCACATGCTGGGCTTGTAAATACACCAATTGAAACAGTATACTTTTATACTTGACACCCCTAAGAAAGAGTAGGTTATGGCTCTATATAACCAACCAAAATCAAGGCCTCTGATTGGCCAAGTCAGTCTAACTGTAGTATAACTTCATGTGTTGTCCTTGCACATTTAACTGATAAAAGTAGCTCACCATCGGCAGAAAGAGTGCTGTAATGTTGGTTATTAAGATGAATGTTGCACCAAATGATTAAAGAACCAATGTTGGTAAGATTTTTGTTGTTCCAGACAATAAAATATAGTAACGATAGTAAGATTTTTGTCAAGCTAGATAATATTTTGTTTTACCATCCACATAAATCTTTAGTTAAATCCACAGCAAGTGAAAGTGTTTTACTCAAGTTTAAAGTCTTCCTGATATACAGACCACTTTTCACATTTAAAGGAATTTTACTCATGGGAAATGGTAACCACTTTTCATACAATATATACAAGTCATCAGTTTTTGGACGGAGCATTAATTCATTTTTGCTTTCACTTAAACATTTCAATCTTTATTGTGTTTATTTTATCAGTTGATATTTTATCCTTCATATTTCTTTTCATGTGAAGTTTAAAAAAACTTACTCATTTGTCAGGATTTTTCAAACTTTCTTTTTCTCAAAATAGGAATGGAAGTGTTTACAAATGGACGGTTTGAACTCAAAAGAAACAGGATCACATTTCTGGGGTGTCACCGTCAGGGAAGGTTGTCATTGTACTTATAGGGCGCCCTCTATCAAGTCTACAGAACACGCAGATCTTCATCTCAGTCGGATCTTCAAGCTGTGAAATGGAGAAAGGCTTCCCACAGTTGCTACACTGTTGAGAAATATAACAGGAAGATCATTTCAAAATAAAATTTATGAAATTTGAATACGACTAGTAATGCAGGGCTCGAATCTCGCAGTAGTCCAGGATACAGTACCAGATTTATAAGGAGGTACATGTAGTCACTGGACATATTCAATAGAAAATTGTAGTTGAAACAGTTCTCTTTGCTCAATCTGACTACCAAACATAGAAGTAAAATTCAAGCCCTGTATAAATGCAATAAAGGTGGTATGTCTTTTCACTACCTGACTTGCAACATAGAAAATTTGTTCATATACATTTTCATTGGGGTTGCTGTGAGGAGCAACCATCCTCAATAATCTGTTATAATGTGGATAAGAACTGGATCAGACAATCCTATTAACTCTACAATCTTCAAATCCTGATAGCTCACTTGCAATTTCCAATTTTTGCAGTTTATGAATAAGCCTCCATCATGGAGATTTTATGAAGGGTTCACTGTACAATTTATTTCAGGGACAGAACAGTACCATGTCAAGTCCAAATGTTACAGTACTGTTACAGAATAGATAACATATGGTAACATTTATATTGACTCATGACCAGTGTACTCTACTTTGGGTGGTCAATGCTATGAAAAAAACAGGAAAAAATCAAGCAAGTCAGTGGCTGTGAGTGTGTGTGTGGGGTGGGGGTGGGGGTAGAAGGTGGGAGAAGATTTATTCAGGGTCTCTATCTACAACTGTTCACATGAGCACAACACCTCTTGTGAAAAAACTAAGAGGAAACACTGCAAAACTCTTTTCTTTTTTAAATAATAAAATATAAAAAAATTCCAAGAAAACATCTTCATATCAAAATCATGCATAAAAATAAAGTAAATAGTAACTGCCATGCTTGTTGTCATAGAAACAGTGATTTTGCCCTTACCTCTCAACAAATACCAAGTGCAGCTAGTTTGACTAAGGTGGACAAAATTTAGACAAATTTCTGTACACACAGACACACAGAGACAGAGACAGACAGACAAAGACAGACAGACACAGACAGACAAAAGCACAGACACAGACACACAGACACATATATGTAGTCTTCACTCCCCCCCCCCCCCCCCTTCCTTTAAAGGGCACAAGCTAGTTTATACATATCTTAGCATAGTTTCTGCTGCATTATTGTATTTACTAAAGTACCACTTGCAATTGCCTGAACTTAAACCTGGTAGTAAGATGTAACTTATAATTGATCCAATGACATACCTATCAAAATGTGGTCAGGAAATTGCTACTATGCAATCAACTGTTCTAACAATGTCAGAAGACAATTGTAATGTTATAGAAGACATGCATCAACATTCACATTATACTGGAATGTGATTTTATTTAAGAATTTTCACTTGAGTTAAAAAGCTTATAAACTCAGCTTGTGCCACTTTAATACATGTATCTGCAAAATATTTCATTCATTTCTTGAGACATCATTGTGCTTTTTTTCATGAATAAATCTCTAACATTTATACTTGAGAGCTGACATGTCATGCATCACACTAAGGATGGGGCAGGGACAATTCTAGCTGTATGTACTTACAGTATATTGGGGCAGGGACAATTCTAGCTGTATGTACTTACAGTATATTGGGGCAGGGACAATTCTAGCTGTATGTACTTACAGTATATTGGGGCAGGGACAATTCTAGCTGCATGTACTTACAGTATATTGGGGCAGGGACAATTCTAGCTGCATGTACTTACAGTATATTGGGGCAGGGACAATTCTAGCTGCATGTACTTACAGTATATTGGGGCAGGGACAATTCTAGCTGCATGTACTTACAGTATATTGGGGCAGGGACAATTCTAGCTGCATGTACTTACAGTATATTGGGGCAGGTACAATTCTAGCTGCATGTACTTACAGTATATTGGGGCAGGGACAATTCTAGCTGTAGGTACTTACAGTATATTGGGGCAGGGACAATTCTAGCTGTATGTACTTACAGTATATTGGGGCAGGGACACAATTCTAGCTGTATGTACTTACAGTATATTGGGGCAGGGACAATTCTAGCTGCATGTACTTACAGTATATTGGGGCAGGGACAATTCTAGCTGCATGTACTTACAGTATTTTGGGGCAGGGACACAATTCTAGCTGTATGTACTTACAGTATATTGGGGCAGGGACACAATTCTAGTTGTATGTACTTACAGTATATTGTTACAAGAGTAACACCAGCAAGTTCATGATGAGTGATATACATGCAAACGTATTGGTAAGTTTTATCAGAATTGACATAAACAAATTCATTATAGATTCTCAACTAGAAAAGACAAATCCTACTTTGTACACAAACATACAGGGGTGGGGGTGTACAGGTGGGGGAGGGAGCAGAGGTGGGGGAGAAAGATGTCTTACCTTTACAATTTTGAGACCCATTGTTTTCTTGTTTTCCATGACAACTGGTATATTATCACTATCTTCAATATTCCACAGTCTGATTGTTTTATCTTTAGAGCCAGATAAAATCCACTTATTGTCTTTACTGATATCAACTCCACACACCCAACCACTATGTCCCTACAAAACAATAAACAGTCTATATACAGTAAAACCTGTCTAAATTGAAGTCGAGTGGGACAAAAGTTCATGGTTGGTTTTCAGAGGGAGTTGGTGGGTGTGGTTGATCAGAGGGAGTTGGTTTAGTCAGGGTGGGTGTGGTTGATTAGAGGGAGTTGGTTTAGTCAGGGTGGGTGTGGTTGATCAGAGGGGGTTGGTTTAGTCAGGGTGGGCATGGTTGATTAGAGGGGGTTGGTTTAGTCAGGGTGGGTGTGGTTAATCAGAGGGGGTTGGTTTAGTCAGGGTGGGTGTGATTGATTAGAGGGAGTTGGTTTAGTCAGGGTGGGCATGATTGATTAGAGGGAGTTGGTTTAGTCAGGGTGGGTGTGGTTGATCAGAGGGGGTTGGTTTAGTCAGGGTGGGCATGGTCGATCAGAGGGGGTTGGTTTAGTCAGGGAGGGTGTGATTGATTAGAGGGAGTTGGTTTAGTCAGGGTGGGTGTGATTGATTAGAGGGAGTTGGTTTAGTCAAGGTGGGCATGGTTGATTAGAGGGAGTTGGGTTTAGTCAGGGTGGGTGTGATTGATTAGAGGGAGTTGGTTTAGTCAGGGTGGGTGTGGTTGATCAGAGGGGGTTGGTTTAGTCAGGGTGGGCATGGTTGATCAGAGGGGGTTGGTTTAGTCAGGGAGGGTGTGATTGATTAGAGGGAGTTGGTTTAGTCAGGGTGGGCATGATTGATTAGAGGGAGTTGGTTTAGTCAGGGTGGGTGTGGTTGATCAGAGGGGGTTGGTTTAGTCAGGGTGGGCATGGTTGATCAGAGGGGGTTGGTTTAGTCAGGGTGGGTGTGATTGATTAGAGGGAGTTGGTTTAGTCAAGGTGGGCATGGTTGATTAGAGGGAGTTGGGTTTAGTCAGGGTGGGTGTGATTGATTAGAGGGAGTTGGTTTAGTCAGGGTGGGTGTGGTTGATTAGAGGGAGTTGGTTTAGTCAGGGAGGGTGTGATTGATTAGAGGGAGTTGGTTTAGTCAGGGTGGGCATGGTTGATCAGAGGGGGTTGGTTTAGTCAGGGAGGGTGTGATTGATTAGAGGGAGTTAGTTTAGTCAGGGTGGGTGTGATTGATTAGAGGGAGTTGGTTTAGTCAAGTTGGGCATGGTTGATTAGAGGGAGTTGGGTTTAGTCAGGGTGGGTGTGATTGATTAGAGGGAGTTGGTTTAGTCAGGGTGGGTGTGATTGATTAGAGGGAGTTGGTTTAGTCAGGGTGGGTGTGGTTGATTAGAGCGAGTTGGTTTAGTCAGGGTGGGTGTGATTGATTAGAGGGAGTTGGTTTAGTCAGGGTGCGTGTGATTGATTAGAGGGAGTTGGTTTAGTCAGGGTGGGTGTGGTTGATTAGAGCGAGTTGGTTTAGTCAGGGTGGGCATGGTTGATTAGAGGGAGTTGGTTTAGTCAGGGTGGGTGTGGTTGATTAGAGGGAGTTGGTTTAGTCAGGTTGGGTGGTTGATCAGAGGGAGTTGGTTTAGTCAGGGTGGGCATGGTTGATTAGAGAGTGTTGGTTTAGTCAGGGTGGGTGTGGTTGATTAGAGGGAGTTGGTTTAGTCAGGGTGGGCATGGTTGATTAGAGAGTGTTGGTTTAGTCAGGGTGGGTGTGGTTGATCAGAGGGAGTTGGTTTAGTCAGGTGGGTGTGGTTGATTAGAGAGTGTTGGTTTAGTCAGGGTGGACGTGGATGATTAGAGGGAAGTGGTTTAGTCAGGGTGGGTGTGGTTGATTAGAGGGAGTTGGTTTAGTCAGGGTGGGTGTGGTTGATCAGAGGGAGTTGGTTTAGTCAGGGTGGGCATGGTTGATTAGAGAGTGTTGGTTTAGTCAGGGTGGGTGTGGTTGATCAGAGGGAGTTGGTTTAGTCAGGTGGGTGTGGTTGATTAGAGAGTGTTGGTTTAGTCAGGGTGGACGTGGATGATTAGAGGGAAGTGGTTTAGTCAGGGTGGGCGTGGTTGATCAGAGGGAGTTGGTTTAGTCAGGGTGGGCATGGTTGATTAGAGAGTGTTGGTTTAGTCAGGGTGGGTGTGGTTGATCAGAGGGAGTTGGTTTAGTCAGGTGGGTGTGGTTGATTAGAGAGTGTTGGTTTAGTCAGGGTGGACGTGGATGATTAGAGGGAAGTGGATTAGTCAGGGTGGGCGTGGTTGATCAATAATAACACTGACAGAGTTCTCTGGACTACACTGTACCTTGTATAGATGAATGAACACAACACATCTTTTGTGTTCTTACTGTTTTGAATAGACATTAAATTAAAATCCGCTTTTAAAAATAAGGTTTTAACTGTACATATACCAAAACCATATATACCATGTAAAAGAACAGCTGTACGCATTCAAACCAAAAGTTCTTTTCTGCTTGTTGTATGGGTAACCATAGACATTGGAGAAAGATTTCTCCAAGTCTATGGTGTAACCAATTTCCAATTGAAGTTTCTTGTCCTTAGAGCGCCATCACTGGCCAGAAAATAATTAGTTTCACTTTCACAATCAGCCATGAATGGACATTAGTTGATAGTATATCAACTGGTTACATATGTCATAAGCACGAATGCATGTGTGCATTTCATTATTCTACAGTGCTTGAAATAGGAGTCAAATATTTTCATAGTTTTAGAAGTTTCATAAAGTATGCCTGTACATGTAGAATTGTATATTATCATTCCCTGAACAAGAAAATTAAAAAAGAAGACATTATACGAAGAAAATAAAGGTGAAAAAAGGATTCAGCCATATTCCCATACCAGATTTTTAATGAGATAGCATGAGGCTTTGATTCATATTGTCTTCAGCTGAACAAAGAAAAATAATGGCAAATAATAGATAGTGACACTATGTAAAATTAACTTTAAAACTGAAACCAACCTTCAATGTCAGTTTCTGAATACAATTCTCAGCATCCCAGACAACAGCAGTTTGGTCATAGGATCCAGACACTAACAAGGAACCTGTTAGAATAATATTAATAGACAACTTACAAGATATTAAAGTTTGCATGTGTGTTTCATGTCTGTGAGAGAAGAGTGGTGATTTTATGTCTGTGAGAAGAGTGGTGATTTTAATACTAAAAGAGAATGCCAGTTAACTTGGTAAGTAAGTAATATCTACCTGGATTCTCAAAATAATTTACTAGTGTTGCCTGCCAAAATTATGCATGAATCATGAATATGGTAATCTACATTTTGCCAGATTCCTTTCTGTTACTAGCATTCCACCCTTAGGAAAAGTACTAGGTACAAAGTATGGAAAGCTATATTCAAGTTTACCAGATTTCTCTCCTCTGTCACTGAGTTTCCCATACTTTAACACAAACACCGTATGTATGGAAAGCTATACCTAGTTTTACCAAAATTTCCCTGTTCTGTTATCGGGGCTTCCCATCAAAATTGTAGTACATGTGCATGTATCTGGGATGCAAATCTACATGTATGCAAGCTGTATCAGACTGCCCCACTCCGTTACCAGGATTCTCCCACTCTGTTACGATGGTTCCCCACTCCGTTACCAGGGTTCCCCCACTCTGTTACGATGGTTCCCCACTCCGTTACCAGGATTCTCCCACTCTGTTAACAGGGTTCCCCCACTCTGTTACAATGGTTCCCCCACTCTGTTAGGATGGTTCCCCACTCCGTTACCAAGATTCTCCCACTCTGTTATGATGGTTCTCCACTCTGTTACAAGGGTTTCCTACTCCCTTACCTGGGTTCCCAGACCTTACCAAAAACAATGCGTATTGCATCTAATGATTCTTTTACTTCATGAGTATTGTGAGATTCTAGACAAATGTGAACTTGAAACTTTGGGGGAATTTCAATGTACTGTAAACAGGTTCATTTTCATCATGTATGACAAATTTAGCTGTATTGCAATTTAGGACATTTCAGACACAATGTGGTTGATGCTGCATATTATGGAAATTATACACTACGAGACTAGTAACTCATCCAGTCGACCTGCCATATTCACTATAACTATTGTTGACACCTTTCACAACAGCTAAATATATGCATGTAGGTAAAGTACCGGTATGTTAGTGGGACTTATTTCAGCAGAAAAAAACATTTGCCATGTTTCAGCTAAGAGAAATACAGTGCCAAAGTACAAATGACTACAGTAATAAACTTACCATCATGGCTAAATCTACAGGAACTGATAGAGCCTTCATGTCCCTTACTTAGTGTGACTGGACCTTCAGATCTAAACATACCGGTAGATATGTCCCACATTTGTAACTGTTTATCCCAGGACGCCGTACACAGACGACGCTCATCTCTAGTAAAACAGCACGCGGAGATGACATTGATATGACCCCTATGAACAAAAATACAAGATGTCAAATTAGTCTACATTAAACAACTCTATCATGATGCCACTAATGAAAAAATACCACCAGTGTGTTTGCTTGCTTGTAGTAAGCAGAAATGAGACAAGATTCATGCAAAGAGATACAATGTAACCAGCATACAATCTAGTACCAGTACATGTAGCTTATCACAGTATAAACACCACCATAGCCCAGATCCTATGACACTGGTTACTGATACACCACTACATATTGTAACATTGAGTACATTATGATTTCACACAGCTGTGGTTCAGCCCCTCTTAGAAACACCTCAGCCAAATTTATTCCTTAGTGATTGACTTGGTGATTACCATATATGATAATTATGTTTACTTTGCACAGATCCAATCTCCTCCTTGATTCTAATCACATGGTGATGCTTCCGACGTAATCTGGCACAGCAAATTAAAGAATAAAAACTCTACTTAGAATTTGCACCTGCTTTCTGGCTGATGCTTCATTGGAGTAAAGTATTAAAAAGCTAAATTTTAGGCTGTGAATTGTGGGTAATAGTTCAACTAATCAACAATAAATCGTGGCACAGAATCTAGTATTAAAAGATTTAGAAGTAACATTCTTACTGGACAACAACAGTAACATTGCCACTAATAAAATCCCATATCTTGGTACTTTTATCCATTGATGTGGTACACACTCTTTCATCATTTGGTGAGAAGGAACAACTTGTTATTGTGCTTTTATGGTGATCTGTACAATATAACAAGAATGTGATAACAGTCAACTTTTTATTAGTTGTTAAGAATCCCATCAATGATCAAATGAACACTATAACTTCTAAATATTTTATAAAACTCATGGACTTAATTTTCAGTGAATCGTTGCAGGGCAAATAATATCTTTTCGCATTCATGTGCATTATAATAGCAATTGCCTTAGTCACCTATGTAATTCAATACTCTGTGTGTGTAATAAATCTAATACAGTTATTACATACTGTTAGTACTACAGCATCTTATTACCAAGATAGACTCAAACTAAAACTATTGTTTGATGTGGTAGATTACACAAGTGGTTGATAGCAATGCTGTTGTTGTGCAGATATAACCACCTGTAAATCAAGATAGTGTAAATACTGGAAGTCCCCCAAAATGTACTCTGCAAAATCAAGGATTGGAAGTCGTCAGAAATGTCACCCTACTTTGAGTGCAATTAAACCAATGTCCATTCAATAGATTATATCTACATATCACAGCGTAGTTTTAGCTTGTGTCTGAAAGGTTAGTTTCCACCGCATACATCGTATGTAGATGTCCAAATCTATCACATCTACCACTCCACAGTGTACATTGTAGTTACATGTATATTGACAATAGTTGGTCTTACACCAAAACTAGAATAGAATACTCATAATTTCTTACTTTTTCTGTGACGTATTTGATCACCATCTTTTACTTTCCATACATTCATTGCAAAGTCAAGGTCAGATCCTGATGCAATGTATTTACCATTGTTTGAAAAAGAGCAGCAAGTCACGATACCTTCATGGTTGCCTTGCCACTACCAAAAGGAAATTCATTGTCAATATGTTTTGTACATGAAAGTAACTGTCTACATCACACATTACAGAGAGTCCACATGTCAACACATCATGTATTATGTACACGTATGAGATAAAGCTGGCTTATACAATTGACCAATTCAAGAGGAACATCAGTATAACAGAACCATAATTTTCGTAATCAGCGAGACTTCTCAAGTGGTTTTCTTAAATACACTACAATGTACATACACATTTACATTGTATCAAAGATGCAAGACTAGAGAGAAATACACTTTTCTCTTCAGTTGCTGATACATATTTGAAATGAATCAGCAGGTCTGAAGTGTTATTCTAATCTATTCACATTGAAGTATCAAAGGCTAAAATACGTGTTTGTCATTTAGGTTGGGTGAAATCGAATGAGACTGTCAGTATAATGTACATTCAGTCTGGTGTATGTATATTTAAGCAATAAACCACCCCCTGGGGATGGTATACCAAGAGGTTTTGACCAGTGAACGAAATATATGCACGAGCGATAGCGAGTGCATATATTGAGTTCACTGGTCAAAACCGAGTGGTATACCTTCCCCAGGGGGTGGTTTATTGCTATTATATTATACTAGTATATTGAAAATATCGGAAACAAGATAAGAACTAACGTTTTCTCGTTTCATATGCGCCTCTGTGTCTAATTTGCATAACAATAACGCTGCTTTTCAAGACAGCTGATCTTGGCCTCAATGTGAACGTCGTGCAGCGACTGGATTTATTTTATCTGCTCGTCGTTTCTAGGGATAATCTGTCCATTGATCGGCTCATTAAAAGTGCACAGTGATGAATAAACAACCTGTTTGACTCAAGGTATAAACTTGAAGTGGTTTATTGAGCACAGCGTGCTTCGATCGCTCCCGGCCGAATTCGTGACTCGGTGAAGTGATAGACAGGTTGATATTTACAATGTATTTATATTACTGGAAGTTACGTCAGTAGATTTTCGGGTTTGAGGATTTCCCTCTCGGATTGATGACTGATACTCTAGGACAGGATCCCAGACAAATTTCTATTTACATTAATGGTAAGTCGGCCAGTGTAAGCTCTTTCACTTGCTTCATTTTTATGACAGGACAGGACAGCTCACCAATGTTTCCACTCCAGCCGCGCCAGGCTGGGACCGATCTCGTGCATGCCTAGCGCCTTAACTTGACCTTAGTACATGGTAGGCGATGATTTGAACAAATACGCGATGACTGGGTTGCTTTCGAAATTTCCTTCATAATTTCTCATAAAATATTGTCTCATTGAGAGAAAATCCTCCTCTGACAATTCGAAGAGTTCACTATCAGTATCACGGCGGACTACAACTCGACGCTCGCTCGTAGACGAACAAAATTTGGACGCGTGCCAGCAGTGCATTATCGTACCAGCAGTGCATTATCACTCGTTTTAGACGCGCTAGTTCGATGTCTAGACCAATCAGATCCCTCGATTTCCACCATCAATATACTGGTATAATATAATACAGTATTTATACTTTCATCTACTTACCAATATTTTACCAGTTTCAACATCCCACACTGTAACAGTTTTATCCCATGACGACGACACAAACTTAGTATTATCAGGACTCATATGACATGATGTGACATAGCGGGTATGTCCTTCATATATATGTACTGGTTCTCCACTCTCTAGGTCCTGTATACACATACACAATAACCACACTTTGATGTTATCAATACTAATGTTGATTATCAGCTGATATTGTTAGTACTTTAATATCACAATGTTGTTGATATTTTAACAGTACATTTGTAATATTATGATATTGCTACAATAGTATATATTATTCGCATCACTTATCTGTCAACACTGCAATCTGTGATTCTGAGTCACTGATTCACTTATCTGTCAACACTGCAATCTGTGATTCTGCGTCACTGATTCACTTATCTGTCAACACTGCAATCTGTGATTCTGAGTCACTGATTCACTTATCTGTCAACACTGCAATCTGTGATTCTGCTTCACGGATTCACTTATCTGTCAACACTGCAATCTGTGATTCTGAGTCACTGATTCACTTATCTGTCAACACTGCAATCTGTGATTCTGCTTCACGGATTCACTTATCTGTCAACACTGCAATCTGTGATTCTGCTTCACGGATTCACTTATCTGTCAACACTGCAATCTGTGATTTTGCTTCATTGTCTCACTAATAGCTTGTAATATTTTCAGCAGCCTGCAGCAACTAATTATTTTAGCCTCACCCCCAATAGCCCCTATCAACCTGCCTGTTGTAGACATTTACATAATATTCACTATAATATAAGGATCTCTCAGCATAGGCAAAGCTTCAGGAAGCACAATAACATAAAAATATATATCAACTACAACTACTGACATCAAAGCATTGATGTTACAAACAGGGAAAGTAAACAACTAAATTGGAAGTTCAAGTACAGAGACTTGTGTTACATTTCACAATTGGATAGGATCAGTTGTATGGCCTCTTTACACAATAGTTCATGTTCACAAACAATATCAAGTTCCCTTGCCATTTCATGTCCACATACATGTACAGTGGCAATAAAACTGTTCTTATCAAACCATGAAGTGTAATACAAGTATCTGCTATTCGAACATGCTGTGCAAAGTCCAATTAATTTGTTTGCTTTCCCTGTTTGTAACAGGTAACTTCCATTCATCAATGCTGCCATGTTGGCAATTGTAACAACAGATATTGTGAAAAAAATGACTTCCACTTCCAGTTATGGCTACTGGGGAGTTGATTTCTTCATACTGACCCATAATATACATGTTTGATCATCAGATGATGTCAGTGCCTTTGTATCATCAAAACAAAACTGACTGGCTGTGATTCCTTCTTTGTGTCCTCGGATGACCTTGACTTTCACCTGTTGGCACAAAATAAAATTGTAATTCATCAGTTTCTTCAATTTCATAGCCTGATTTAAGAGATTAAATAATGGGTGACTTGACAAAGTCAGAAGGATGTTGTAGCTATGAATGACAAATTAAAAGTACACACACGTTTCAAACAGCTGGACTCAAGCTTGAACTGTTTACAATATATCGCAGTCATTACAATACAACGTATCGATAAATTCATGATACAATGTACACCAAGGCATGTTGGGTAACAGGGACTTGGAATTGGCCATATTTGTTTACTAATACATGTAGTTGGTTTTTGTTCACTTTCTTTCTTTACAAAAAATAGTTTTTTGTTTATTGTTTACACTTTCTTTTTTTTTTGGCTCGTTAAAAAGCTTTTCCCTACAAGGTGCCATGTAATAAAGAAATGATTTGAAAATCTAGTGTGTTTTTTCTAAATCAATTTTAACTTGTTCTTTTGTTGGTTTTAATAAACCAGCTTTGCTATGAATACCTTATTAGTTATTTATGAGTTAGTTCTACTGAATGCCTTGTTGGGAAAATATATTTTTAATAAAGAGCAAAAACAAAAGTAAATAATTAACAAACAAACAAACATATTTTGTAAAGAAAGAAATTAAACAATAAACAAAAAATAACTATTTGTAAACAAATGTGGCCAATTCCAAGCCCCTGTGGTTGGGTTTTACAAACGTACATGTACATGTATATCAAAACTTTGTTTATCATCAAGTGCAGCTTGTACCTTGTAAATAATTCATATGTACACATTTGAATATTCAAAACTATTTGAAGTAATATTTTAACAATTTAAAAAATTTTGGCCAAAGCAATGAACAATTACAATTATCTTTTTAATATAATATTTTTATATCATAATAAGGAAAATGAATAGGTCATGCCAAAGAGTACAAACAATACAAACACAAAAGAGCACCTACATATGAGGAATAGAACCCGTTCGTCAATGCTTCCTGAGTTTAGTCTACATTGTAGTCCTGCCTGCAGATTGAATAAGTCGGAACTCGATTCTGACATTATCTCTAATGTCAAAATCACGTCCAGTACACTGTCTGCAAGCAGGCCTAAGTTTATTTCTACTGTTAAGATACTCTCACAAATATATGTATTATACAATGTAACTGTTGTCAAAATATTGCATTTTATTGCAAGAATTTATTACAAGACTTTATTTCTAGATGAGGCATTTTGGTTTCTACTTTATCTCGTATTAATATGCGGTAAGCTTTGTGAATATTTACACATAAAAATAAAGTAACGTCCTATAAGGATCGAAAATGAAATTGCAAAAGATTTTGTTAAGATCTCCAAGTTGAAGAATACAATTAAAATTACTTCTAAAGTAAAGTCAATAACAATTTACACTATCACATCTACAACCATGTACATACTGTGTGTAACCGACCTACCTGCATACATGTACATACTACATGTACATGTACCTAACATGCATACACATACATATTTACATACATACATACATACATACATACATACATACATACATACATACATACATACATACATACATACATACATACATACATACATACATACATACATTACATTACATTCAGATATGTTCAGGTTTTAACCTAACATTTCTGTATCTCGCTGATTTTTCCTTTTGAAAAAGAATATTTATTCGAAACGTCGGATTTTACATCTATTTATACGGACTGATTTATAAGTTCCATATGCACTTCTTTCTACCTACCTACCTACATACACACACACACACACACACACACACATACATACATACATACAGACTAGACGTGGACAGACAGACAGACCGACCGACAGACAGACACACAGGCACTGCCAGTCAGGCAGAGACAGACGCACGCGCACACACACACACACACTGACACACACACACACACACACACACACACACACACACACACACACTATACATGATGCATATATTGAAAAATTGGGAAATATTTGGCCAACTATGACAAATGTTGTTATTGGTGAAGGTCGTCGTTGCCGAAATATTGTTTGGTTCTCCTCACCTGGGCTAAATCTTCATGTTCCCAGGTTCCCGACTTATCTTTTCTCACTGCAGTAATGTCACTGGCAACTTCAAGGGCTAGAGGGTCGACGTCTTTATCGTCTTCTTCTAACATAACGTCCCTACGTGAAATTTTCAGACTTTATAATACAGTCTCCTGCAGCATAACAACCAAGTAACTACCTGCAGCCGCAATTCCCTGTGCCGTAAAACGGTTACACATACAAAAAAATACATTTGGCACAATAAGAGGGATGAAGCAAATCTCATTCGTTGCATGTTCTTAAAAAATACAAAGAATATTTTTCAATAACTTATACTTACTCAATTTTCATAAATATGTGGAAAAAAACTACACGTTTGCCTGTCGTTATGTTTCCAAGTGAGCATACCCTTTAACGGTAGGAAAACCCCTAGTTGACATCCCATAATAGTTCTCATTCACCGATATCAATATGGAGGACTCACAAGAAGGTAGACTTCAATATGCTTCGGTGTTTTTAGTGATATCTTTTGTGTTTTATGTTTGATTATTTCCAAGTGTGATATGCGGCAATCTATGGAATATCATCCGTCTGGAAAGCATGTTACCATGGGAACAGTTTATGATAACTGGCGACATTCATTGGACTTTTCGTTGGACTGTGATATCGACGAAAAATGCGTTTTCGTAATCACAAATTCTGTACATCATCTGCTTTTAGAAATTCCGCTTTATAATTTTGTGTCGAAGATAAAATCACCGTGTTCACCTTGGTTTTTCTTACTGTATATTTATGGAGCTATTCGCGAAATAATAGATACTTTATTGTTACAAAGTACAGTTGGCAATCAGTTGTCAAGATATCTCAACAATACCAAAGTCCACTGTCCAGACTCCAGTCCAGGCTTCTGATTATGAAATACATGTAACAGTTGAATCCGATCGTGACATTTGTAACATTTGCGGACAAAATTTTCATGTTTATGGTATAACTCACTGTAATGATGTCACTCTTTCGGATCAGCTCTCATATTACATGAACAGTTACAGAATATGAAACATAGTCTTCTATTTCATTGAGAATTTGAATGGGACATGTTAATATGTACATGTACTGATGTAGCATAACAATATTATTATTTATTCTTTTTTTATGATGGCATTGGCCTCGTGAAGGCCAGCAGTTGTGTTCAGCTCAACTTTTTGTAACATTTGAGTTAAATGCTATTTCCCCTAACCCCCCCCCCCCCTCAATTAATGATAACATTTTTCACAATGGATTTATTTATAGGGGACATATGTAGGGTATGTCGGTCAGAGGGGGCATCTGACCGACCCCTCTTTCACCCCTGTATTTGTACAGGAAGTATCAAGTTCATACATCAAGATTGGTGAGTCCTACTTCTGAATTTCAAATTTCCTGTTAGTTTTTCTTTCTGAACTTGACTTTACATGTATGAATGTGATTCACAAATGCAAGAGTGAAATTTTACCACTTCTTGTAAATTGAATAGATAACATACATGTGCCATATCAGAAAAAGTGTATTACCTAGACATGTGTTGCCAACAGCATGATAGAAAGACAGTGTTTAATTTGTGTGTGTTGATGTCATTGGTGTAATGTTGTGGTTGTGTTGTAATTATTAGTGGTACATGTAGTCATGTTGTATACTGTACCATTTTGTGGCAGTATAAATGTACGAAAGTTTGGTAAGCAGCTCATTTCCTAAGTGTACATGTGTGTTGAAGAAGAAGATAAACAAAATAATACAGTTGGTTTTTGCACAGACAAAAAATAATAGCGAAAAAAAAATTGTATGATAGATGCTTTACTGGAGTGATTTATTCAAATTTACTATAAAGCATTTATGCAAATTAATATTTTGTGTGACATATTCTCTTGAAGTATGCCAAGGTCTATTTCATGTAACAAAGTATGCTTCTTCCATTTTATCCAGTTCCTGTAACTTTTACTTTCAATATTTATTTCTCATAGTCTCCTGCAATGGCTTAAACACAGTAAAAAGGAATATTGTGAATTGTGCAAACACAAGTTTTCATTTACACCAAGTAAGTATATTTTACATTATATCACTAATATGAAATCATTAAAAATCTTTACTCAATCAGTCAGTCTCAGTCAGTCAGTCAGTCAGTCAGTCAGTCAGTCAGTCAGTCTCAGTCAGTCAGTTCGTATGTCCGTCTATCCGTCCGTCCGTCCATCCGTCCGTCCGTCAGTCAGTCAATCAGTACAGTTAGTCAGTCAATCAGAGCCAGATTCCTGAAACACTTCCTTTCAATGTTATTACGAGATTAGGTGGAGCAAATGGACACATATGCCTTCAACTTGTTGGTACACAACTTGTCCAGCCCTCATAACATTATATGGCAATTTGAAAAATGATGTGAGAACAATATTTATCACCAGTTTAGATAATCATATAGTTCATACATTTCATATTACTATTAGGTATCATGTCTGTGTGTAAGATACAAAATGTAGGATGCATTTTTATTTGAAATGTTGAGATAATTTCATTTGGGAAATAAATCATGGATTATTTGACATGGTAAATGTCGGAAATGGGATAAGATATATGTACATTTACTATACAGCTTAGCTAATAATGTTTACAGGATTTCCTTTCAATATTGTGATATATATGTATGAAGAGAACAGGAAAATAGAACTGACAATAAAAACAATGTACAACTCTAGAATATAAAGTATGTTTACATATATATCAGTTTCACTATCTGTATATTTTATGAAAGTGGAAAGGTGCAATTCGTGATATGAAACACAAATTAGTTATTTTGACTGGGCTTTTTTACACTTTGGCAAGTATGTTATCATGATAAAATTTCTTGAAAAAGTCCCTGGTGTTAAACTAATCAAAGTTTCAAACCGTTTTTGTACTCATTTGCTGTTGATTGGGATAAAAAGAGTCTTTGGATATCATTGAATAGCACCTGTTTAATTTGCATAACTAATGAGATAACTTTGACTAGATAGTAATTACAATATGTGAATATATTATTAGTGAATATTTGTACACTATAAAAATTAAATGACTTGTGTTTTCTTTTGATATAGTATATTCTCCAGACATGCCGTCAAGGCTGCCCATCAAGGATATAGTTAGTGGTTTAGCTAAAAATATGGCTACAGCAGTCAAGTATTGGTTTCATTATACACTGGTTACATTTGCCTGGCTTGGTGTGGTACCACTCACTGCTTGTAAGTAATTTACTTAAATGTGGTTAATTGTCTGGTGAAATTGCATATTATTCTAAGTTACTGTAACAATACGGGGGATGGGGGGGGGGGGGCATTTTGGGACTCTGAAAGAAATGCTCGAAATGTAGTGACAGAAGTGTTTGTATAATGTAAATGATGTATCTAGACATAAACATATATACATTTGTAGTAAGATATTTGTAACTGACAAGTTACTAAAACTCCAGTGGGTAACTCATAGTGGTAACTGTTGTGATGTATTTGGTCTAATCCTAGTCTGAAAGTTCCAGTTGTTGATTTGCTATGTACAAAATGTAACCACTCACAACCCCATATTACTAAATGTACGTAAGCAGAAACAACAACAGGTCTTTCTGGCTAGGTCTATCTAACACTACTTTTTCCATTTTATCAATATTTCCCTTTTAAATTCAAGCCTAAAAGTGTTTGAATCCTAGACGGAGACATTTACATGTTGTGTTGATGTTTCTACAGCTCTGCCAGACTGCTGGTATTCTCACCCAAATGATAATCTGACATTGGCCTTTTAACAGTTTCTGACATCTTTGCTAGATCAGCTTTTTCTGCTGACTGATTATATCAACGTTGTTGATATTAAATTTTATGATCATTTCCATTTGTATTTTTTCTGTAATTGATCTAATTTGATGTGTTTATTTTGTCAGGTCGAATCTATAGATGTCTGTTTAATGGTTCACTTAGTTCCTTGCTTACCTTGCCAATAGATATGCTGTCAACGTAAGTCTACAACTTTATGTGTTTTCAACCACAAACCCTACATGTACATGTAGGGTCTATAATTTAATATCTAGTGCATGATCAGAGGACGTGTAGTATTCATTTATGTAACTTGTAATGATGGGCATTGTTACCATATGCAAATTATATTATAATGATTCATTATCACTTGAGAATATTCCTCACACACAAGTCATATATATATACCATGGCTTTGAGTTACTGTACTACATTCATAACAACTTACAGGAAGACCTCAAGTTTCATTTTTGTGACTAACTGGTTATGTGGTGGCCTCATGAAGTTTCCATGTAAAATTTTGTATTCTGTGCAGATAAACTTAAAGTAACATTTTATGAAAATAAGATTTACTCATTTGGGCCAAAGAGATATGGTAATCTGTTATTCATCCGCACATATATTTTGAAAATTTATTTCCTTTTTAAGATTGTACATGTATAAAAGGGCAGGGTATTATAGTGTATGTTAATTAAACAGTAAACAACTATTTTTATACCAATTACCATACTCAAGCCAAGTTATTGTCTTTGATCAGAAAATATGGATTATATACCCTGGTCGTTCTATGTCACGACAACTCGTGTCTACATTTGTACGTCACTAGATTTGCTGTGCTTGAAATCTGAGTCAAATTGACATTTCCTCCCCAAATTTTGATACTACATGTATGCTTGAGGAGGTATAATTATATTATTCCCCAATATTTGTCTTCATTCTGACATTCAACTGGAAACTACTCATGACCTAAGGGTTTGTCACTATTTGTCTACCGACTTGTCATGACAAAGACCCCTTAGGCCACTTGTATTTTCCTCAGCTGAATGAGACAAATATTGGTGAATAGTATCTAATTAAATTTGAAGAGTAGAGAGCCTAATATCCATATTTGAATGTCATTCATTCACAGAGACAATATATTGTCTGACTGTTTCCAAGGCTGTTTTGTAGTGACTTGCACACTGTGTGCATTTATAAGTCTAGTCTGGTTGAGAGAACAGATTTTACATGGTGGAGGCCCAGAATGGTTGGAAGAAAATAATGAAGAAAACCTTGCTGCTGCAGATGATGGGGTGGCAGACATACCAGATGATGACCCACCACAAGACGCTGTACCAGAGGAGGTAAATAAATAATGCTGTCAAGAAAAGAGCAGAGATTTATAGTCCTATTGGCAATTCCTGAAACAATGTAACAGTGTTTTTGCTATGATGCCTGGAAGCGATAACAAGGGGTTGGGGATTGGGATGGTAAAAGTTGCATAGTTTCCCATACATTCTATCAGAATTTTGTTTTCGAACCCAGGTAAAATGATAGTAGATTTTACCTTCTTACTACCCTTGACAAAAACACTGGCTACCATCTTGGGATTTGTTTGTTCATATTTGTATTTGTTTACAAGTGCACACATACATGTATATCTCTACAGTGCACAGGTAGATGTTCAAAGTCTAGTATCAAATTACAAAATATTTCATCAGACATTACTGAAATTGTGTATGTCTCACAAAGACATTTTATCTTTGATACAATAATCTTGGTACATAAAGGACAACACGTTAAACATGCCGACTTATTGTGAATCAAAACAATCTGATGTCATGAAGTCTGGCATCAACTTTATGTATGTACAACCTGCAAAAAAAAACCCTGTGCGTTTGCTTGAATGATGTGAGTCAAGGAAAACCTTCCCACAATTATACAAATTTAGGTAAAAACAACAATGAAACTGATACAAAAACAACAGCGGGTGCCTCTGATGTAAGTCCACATGACACATTCATCAGTTTGTTTATATATTTGGAAGTTAATAAATGTACACTGTACCAGCAACAGTTGGATTTGGTCATTATGATGTGTAGTGTTCTATCAGTAAATAGAGTTATAGGATCTAGGGCATCATGTGGTGTTTCTACTTTGATAAGTTGTCTTTGTATGAAACTTGTCTCATTCCTGTTTAACACAAGCAAGCAAATGCACCAGTATTTTTTCACGGGTTGTGTTTTATACTAGACTTCAAAGACTTCAGTGACAACAATGACTTGCAATTACTTGTACTATGTAACATATCTAGTGAGTTGGCATGTCTGACATTTTGTCCTTATCTACCCATAATGAAGAATCCAAGATAAAAACATAATTATCTGAAATCATTTCATTGCTATAATTCATTTCTGTTCTGTTCTGTTCTGTCTATTCTCTCCATCCTAGCCGGAGGTAGTAGACGATGCACCCCAGGGGGCTGTCAATGCTGCAGTACAGGTTGGTGAAGGCAATGTCAACGCTGGCAATGCAGCAAACCAAGACGCTGCACCGGCTGCTGATCATGCAGCTCCTGCAGATGCCAATGGAGCACAAGGTATCTAGACAGACGATAGAAAATTAGAGACATGGGGCCAATCTACACATTTTTTGTGTAGTAAATAAATTCTTGCCTAAGATTTATGCAGTGTCCTATTCATGTTGTTTGGTGCCTTAAAATTAAAAAACCACTGTATACAATATCTCCATATTTTCAATGGATTTTGATCGTTGTACATGTACCTTTCAGACGTAAACAAGACAATTCATTATTTTTCAGTCAAACTCAGACTTACATGTAAGGATTCAGTCATCACCATTCATGTACAACATGAGTTTTATTAACCAACACTATAAATATATAAACACACAATGTAATTGATGTCATTACAGAAGATGTCAACTGGAATGCATTAGAGTGGGACAGAGCAGCTGAAGAATTGACATGGGAAAGAATGCTAGGACTTGACGGCTCCTTGGTATTCTTAGAACATGTCTTTTGGGTTGTGTCTCTCAACACACTCTTTATTTTAGTATTTGGTAAGTAGTATCTTCCAAAATTGTGTCCTCTTTGCTGAGTACTCCTTGCCTGTGGCCCCTCAGTAAAGGTATGGCTGCATATCTGACACAACAAGGAATTCATCACATGTAATTGATGTCTTAGTCTATATTTGTCATACTGACCGTGTGATGGAGCCAGGTGCACTACAGAATAAATTGACTACAAACAAGTTCATGGTTTACACACAAAGTTTGGATTGTTTTAGTGGGTAATTTTAGTCCCATTTAGTCAGTAACTTTATTTTCACTAAAGAAAAGAAGACAATTTTGTATGAGTGAGTAAAATTCAACCACATGTATATTATATGCATACTTCATTCAAATTCACACATTGTATTGATTTATACAACACATTAATAATGTGTAAAAAAACTGAAAGGGGACAGATATGCTTGATTATGTGCTGCTCTTCGTTCGAAGAAATCTCTGACATCTTATAAGGTTGATGCAGTTCTTGATCCAGAGGGAAGTCAGTATCCAATTACCTGAACATTATCAAATATCAATCTAATGTTATAATATTTTTATATAATATGAGTGACCTAAGGGGTCTTTGTCACTACAAGTCAATAGAGGAGTAGTTACAACCCTTAGGTCATGAGCATTGTCCGACTGAATTAAGGAAAATATTGGAGAATAACATAATTATACCAGTGCCAGTAATATCAAAGAAAACTTGGGGAAAGTAATTGTAATTTTGAACGTATTGATTAACATTTTGAACACAACAGAACCAGTGACATAGACACGTGTTGTCATGACATAGATGTGCTTTGTCATGTTCTAGAACGACCACATTATATATTCCATATTGTTTTTGTTCTAAATGGCTCGTGCATGGTATAATGTATGTTGTCCATTTTCACATTGTTAGATTTTCTAGACAGTAAGAAGTCTTAACATTACAATTCTTTGTTTTCTTTGGCAGCATTTTGTCCATATCACATTGGTAGATTTTCAACCGTCATATTTGGTTTGGAAGATTACTTACAGTTAACTCAGTTTGATGGTTTATTGACAGCCATGTGTGGTTATGTTATGTTAGCCGTATCACTTGTCATGCTACATGTATCCTTTTCAATGCAATCTGACTTTGTACAGACATGATTTCACTTGAATATATACATTATAACCTTTTGTCATTAATGCATTTGGATGTTTAAGACATGCAATCTTGTGTTCAATAATGTTCAGCATTTGACAGTGTTTAGACAGCATTTTATTCTAAAACAGAACACAGCAATAGTTGTGTAAATCTGATTAACAGGAAAGGCAATGTGTATTACATGCCTCAATAAACACTTGAAATCTTGCCATTACTGCAGATAGAAAAACCTGGTGTATTTGCTAGGAGAATGACAAACCTGGTGTATTTGCTAGGAGAATGACAAACCTGGTGTATTTGTAAAGAGAATGACAAACCTGGTGTATTTGCTAGGAGAATGACAAACCTGGTGTATTTGCTAGGAGAATGACAAACCTGGTGTATTTGCTAGGAGAATGACAAACCTGGTGTATTTGCTAGGAGAATGACAAACCTGGTGTATTTGCTAGGAGAATGACAACCCTGGTTTATTTGCTAGGAGAATGACAAACCTGGTTTATTTGCTAGGAGAATGACAAACCTGGTTTATTTGCTGGGAGAATGACAAACCTGGTTTATTTGCTGGGAGAATGACAAACCTGGTTTATTTGCTGGGAGAATGACAAACCTGGTTTATTTGCTAGGAGAATGACAAACCTGGTTTATTTGCTGGGAGAATGACAAACCTGGTTTATTTGCTGGGAGAATGACAAACCTGTTTTTTTCCTAGGAGAATGACAAACTTGGTGTATTTGCTAGGAGAATGACAAACCTGGTTTATTTGCTAGGAGAATGACAAACCTGGTGTATTTGCTAGGAGAATGACAAACCTGGTTTATTTGCTAGGAGAATGACAACCCTGGTTTATTTGCTGGGAGATTTTTAGTTGATAGTGCTCACATGCAATATTAGAGATATAGTAGTATTTTTTCAAAATTGTTCACTTTACAAGGTACACTTACATTTTGAAAAATAACTGAATGTACGTGCTACCCTAAAGATGAAAACTTACATACATACATTTTAATTTAATTTATAGTACTCCATCAGTTGATTTTCCTTAATTTTCACCATCACAGTTTTTGTCATCAATGTCTAAATTCAAGAAATGTAAAAGAATTCTTGGGTTATGTTACATTGTCATCAAAGTTTTTCTTCTAGTGGTAGTAGAAATAGGTATATTTCCATTGATTTGTGGCTGGTGGTTGGATATCTGTTCTCTGGTAAGTATTTATACCGTTCAACTCAGTGTGACTCATCGATAAAATGTCTGATGTATGGTTTAGAAATTCATAAAATCCAATGTAGTGAACTTGGCGCGGTTTCTTTATTTACTTTCTACTTTTATTGTTGTTCTGTTTTTGTTCTGTGATCGCCTTGTACCTACAATGTACATCTCACACAATACGAGTTCACATACAAATCTTGAGTACTGAGTGGATTTACTCAACAACTGAGAATGCGTAATACATGTACATGTACACTGAAACATATGGGTGCAGAACCTCAAAAATGCTCTGTTCAAAAAGAGCTCAAGCACTAGTCTAGTTCCTGACTGACAGTATTCCGTACTTCGTTAACTTCACACTTATACCGTCTAGTCAATCCTGTGACTCTTACACAGAATTCTGTGCTCCCACCTACAGCGTTCATATAAACATGATGAAATCGTTGCGTCCCCATGTGATTTTAGTTTAAAAAGACTGGAGGTGGAGTCCTGGTTGGACATTGGACATAGTCAAAACAGCTGTATCAAATGAATATTAATGAGGAATGATGACGGCCCGTCAATTTGAGATGGATTACTACTGACGTGCCGTTCATGCTTCATTCACCATGGGGTTGAACCACAATTAATGCCTTGAGTCACGGGCTTGACTAGACAGTATAAGTGTGAAGTTAACGTAGTACGGAATATGGCCCATCAGGAACTAGACTACTCGAGCGCAGACAAAGATGTTATTGTAATTGTTCGATGTTCTCTTTGTTTCATTTTCACTTGTCAAGTGTTATATTGTAAGACAGATTCTGATTGGCTACACATAAGTACAAGCTTTGAACGAGAACTCCCATGGTATTGTGTTAGATGACATATAGGTACATGGCTTCACAGAACAAAAAAGAAAACAACAATAAAAGTAGGAGGTGAAAAAAGAATGATGCCAAGTTCACTATATCAGATGTTAATTAGATTGATTAATGAAGGTAAACTCAAGTTAGTTTTAGTGATTGTCGGCACAAACCCTGTAGAAAAATACCTTCCAGATAACTCCCATTGGTGCACTACATGTACACTGCAATACAGACATCTTCTAAAACTGGGTCTTCCTGAGAATGATAATAGACTGGTGTAAGCTGGAATGCAAATGTGTCAAGGCTGGAGGTGTTCATTGGCATCTATCCAGCCAGACTGTAGTTGTATACCATCTCTCATGTTTCATCATATTCCAGTTATTCGTTATTCTCCATACTTATACAGATACAGATACACGATTTTGTATTAATTATATTTTGTAGAAGACAAGACATCTATTACTTACATTTGTTTTATTTCATTTCTAATTTTTATGCAATTTTCATATTTTTTCTCAAACTGCATGAAATCTTCATGTCAGTTACTTGATACAAACCATAATACCATCACAGTATATTAACGCTGACATCTTTTGCCAAACTTTTCAGTCCATGTTTGATGCTACCATCCAAGACAGAGAAAACAGCTTTAAATCGGCACCTGGTACTGCCATGTTCTTACATTGGCTAGTAGGCATGGTGTATGTATTCTATTTTGCATCATTTATCTTACTCTTAAGAGAGGTAAGTTCTTGATTACATTTTGTGCTTTTGCTAAGATTTGGGGACCCCTGTCACAGAGGATGAAATCTCATAAAACTTGCATACATTGTATATTGCAATAGCTTGTACCATAAGTTTGACGGGGAACCCAAGTCTCAGGTATTTGGGTGTGTGTGTGTGTGTGTGTGGGGGGGGGGGGGGGGGGGCAGTAACTTTAGACCTCACACTCAAATTTATCAAGTCTTTATGTTTGGGGCAACTGACCAGATAGGTAGGTGCACCTTGTTTATACAGATTGGGCAGGGAAACCTGATGCTTTGAGTGGACACCCTAAGTTGATGCGTTTTCTGTGCATGCACTGTAATGGGTAGTGTTCAGTTCTGAGACTCAAAAAAGAGAAATAAGAGAATTTCAATGATTTTAATTTTGACTGGTGTTTTATATTGCTGAGATTGAAATCCATACATGATCACAGCAATCACCAATATTTATAGTCACTTGTTCTGATTTCTTGCTAGGTATTGCGTCCTGGTGTACTGTGGTTTCTACGTAACCTCAATGACCCAGATTTCAACCCTGTACAAGAAATGATTCACCTTCCAATGTACAGGCATGCCAGACGTTTCCTATGGTCCATAGTAGTCTTTGGTAGCACTGTCCTTCTCATGCTGTGGATGCCTGTACAACTCATTAAAAAGATTCTGCCAAAGTTTTTACCTTACAATGTTTTATTATCAAGGTAAGGAAGGATTGTGTCTGTGCCAATCTAAAGTGGACTTTGTTTGTTAGCGTTTCAGAACCTCTGTAATAGAGGAGGGTATGTTGGGTATGGACTTCAGGAAGATGAACACAATTACATGTAATCATACTTTGTATTAATCCTAGGAAGTCTACGAATACTAGATTAATACATTAACTTTCAATTGTGAGAAATGATTCTGGAGATCCCCAACATGCACTGAATACCAAGTTTTTTGAGTTATGCCAATATCATGTGTTGAAGTCTAGAATACTGCAGGTACCTTTTTAATGCAGCAAAAAAGTACAAGTCTAAAATGTATCAACTCAGTTTATGTCCCTTTGGACTCTCTCTACCTGAAACAGCATTTGACCTCGTGATAGAGTGTCAAAATAGAACAAGAACACATGTAGTAGTAGTGTATGTGTAGCATGCAGAGTGGAAGTCGTGCTGTTAACCAAGAAATCTACAATTATCGTTATTTTTATGATATGCCTAGTTGATAAAATTCAATGTCAGGTAATGAGAATTGTATATTGTTTGGATAATAGATATTAATATACTTGTTATTTATTTCTATATTTGGTAGTGATGCCCCTGTAAGTGAGTTATCACTTGAATTATTGCTACTTCAAGTAGTATTACCTGCATTATTAGAGCAAGGCCATACCAGGACATGGCTGAAGAACCTTGTGAGGGCGTGGACGGTCTCTGCTGCATATTTACTGTAAGTCAACTCAATGAAAAGTTTTGTGAAGACTTCTTCAATTGATGGAAACTGTTATAACCCATGACACCAAACTAAAGCGTTTTCTGTATGTACCACAAGTGTGAAAGTATACTGTTTCATTTGCTAATTGACCACATTAGAAAGGCCACATGCTTGGCTTGTAAATAAACCAATTGAAACAGTATACTTTTACGTTTGATGTGAATGATATAAATGAGTGTAGCACATAGAGAAAGTGCTTTTCTTCAGTGTTACTCATGGCAAAATTGTAAAACGTCCTTTGAAATGGGATATCATGATTTGATCCCTATAATGTATTGTTCTTTTCTCAGTGTAATTAACCCAAGTTTTGGCTTTTCTTGACAACAGTAATAATTGAGAGAAACCAAAAATCTGTACTGTTTTCAAGAAAAGGTTAAAACTCAGGTTGATTAGGCTGAGGGTCCTGATGAATATTTTATGTGCCAGTGATTATTTGCATTGAATGCATATGCATACATTTGTACTATCAATGGTAGTATTTGCACTGCAGTGCAATACTGAAAACATCATTGCATACCTGCATGGAAATGAAAACACAGGCATTCCTTTTACTCAAAATCATGTTTGACTAAATTCTAGGTTTTTGGATTAAAGGGGAATGTCACTCCAGGAAATGAAGTAATTTTTCACAAACTGTACGTTCTGGAGAGTCATTTCATTATTTTACTACAATTACTTGCAATTTGAGAGAAACATCAAGTTGATCTTGTGCCTTTATAGGGTATCTTTGCTATGGGCCAATGCATCATGGGAATCAGCAGAAATAATGTGTTCAATGATCGAACACTGAATATTCATGAGGGCTGTTTTACACTGTTAGGGTATAGACAATCAGAACTACGAAAATCCAGTGTGCAACTTGAATACGTTATTACTGTTGACTCCCATGATGCAATCCCACAACAAAGATATCCTAAAAGGCACAAGATCCACATGGTGTTTCTCTGAAATTGCAAGTAATTATAGTAAATCTACTCTACACAACAACACAACACAGTGGTTGGGGGGGGGGGGGGGGTAAAGGTCAACTTTATTTGTAGTTGACGATACACAATTATGCCATACGTAGTAATGAAGAAAAAAAAATTGTTGTACAATGGATCTATAGCCATAGTAATAAAGTTATATAATACACCATGTGACAGCAGCCTCTGTCAAGGATCACCATATCATATCATATATTCATAACCACAGCCTCGTCCTAAACTCCAATAACACCTGTGGCTGTTATTGTACACTATAATTTCATGAAATAACTCTCCAGAACCTATAGTCTATGAAAATAACTGTTTCCTGGCGTGGTGTTCCCCTTTAACAGATGTAAATAAAGATCTCCATGTGAGTAAAACAGTGTGGCCGTTTGCATGTGTACTACCGTCGTTTTCTGCTTCTCATGAAAGTACAGAGAACTCTGCAAGCATTCATGCAAATACCTCAAGTATGACACACTGGCACTCATACATCATTGGGGTCCTAATTAGTGTATTTCTGAAGAGACACACAATGAAATGTTACTTTCTTATTACAGCAACTTGAGATCCTATTTGCTTGGAGATGTACCTCTTAGAGACGTTGAAGGAATCTTCATTGGCGAAAACGACGACCAGAGAGATGAAGGAAGACCCATTTTTGGAAATGACCTTGATGACAGAGAAGATGAGGACGATGAACCTGAGACAGATTCAGATTCAGAGGGTGAAGTTGCATCTAGTGATGATGACGATGATGTTGAAATGGCAGATGTTGATGAACCAGCCATTCCAGCACCGGAACCACCATTGATAGCTCAGCCTGCACCTCAGCCACCACCCCAGCCATTGTTGGGTATACACGGACAGGCACTGCATGCTGCACATGAAGCTCTGCTGAACCAAGGAGGCCCTACAGGCTTCACACCTTACAAAAGACCCATATTTTTCTACTTCAGAGTAAGTAGTTTTTGTAATTTGTTTGTCATGGAAATGTTTTTTTGTTTACTTTTAAGTAGTACCAGGATGTAGTCCTATTCATTGAGTGTTCACAAGTTGTACCTCGATATGCCATAATATATTGGTTATCAGAAAGACAAAAGATTTTTAGATTTGGCCTCTAGGAGTGCTATTCAGAAGCATTTCTTACATAAGCCACAAATGTTGATTACTGTATCCTTCTCTGAAAAATTGTCATGTCCCAGTGTTTCATTGTTAAAGTGAATGATATTCTTGCACTGTTCAAATAGTTTTGCTTAATTTTCCGAGGAGGATATAATGTATAGGAACTCATGGAAGTTGTGTGAGACACATTTAGGTGACCTCTTTCTTGACGTTACTACCTTGTGATTGGTACCCATGAGAAGTGATTTAGCTCTTGTGTTCTCTTACTGGGGTACCCACTAGTGATGCTTATTTTGAAAAGGACTGAAGAGGGGATTATCCAAATATAGAGTATGTCATACATGGTTTGATGACCTTTGACCTTGATCTCATTACAGATGAGATTTGCATAATAGACATTAGCACACCTTGAATTATGGCTCCCTCTTTCAATCAATAAATTGCCAAAAATTAAAATAACAAATTGTAAAGGTTTGTTAACATACGTACAATAACAAACTTTTCAGACACTTTCCAACGTTTTGCAATTTATTGAGTTACAAACAAGGACTTGATATATGTTGTTTCACATTCCTTTTTCAAGTAGGAAAACCTAGTAAAGTTGTTTTTTAATAAATACCCACTTATCATCCATATGGCCAATTTAATGTACATGCTTGGCTCATCAAGCTAGTCATATAATATGCTAAGCCTAAAAACCCTATTATCCTATGTGTCTTTGTTCAACACCTTTATCCCATGATGTCTAACTTGCCCCTTTAAACACAAACCTCAAACTCAGCTTAGCCTAGTACGTTACTTTTGTACCACTGTCTAACTGAAACTATTTTTTTTTGTGACTTGCAGTTAGTCCTGCTGATCTGTTTGATGTGTGTAACCCTCCTGATAGGTAGTTTTATCTGCCTAACCATACCAGTTGTCTTTGGACGTGCCATTATGTCTCTGTGGATGGGAGACTCTAAAGTACATGAACTCTACACAGCAGCATGTGGTCTGTACGTCTGTTGGGTTATACTCAGAGCCAGTACTATCTTTATGTCTTGGTTACCACAGGGATGGATCGTCATCGCACGCAGAGTCAAAGAATATTTTGTTCTTGTAAGATATATTTATGTGGTTTTTGGCAATTTTGATGTATTTTCAAAGCAGAGTTTTTACTTTGTTTTGAGTATGGGGGTGGGGGGGGGGGTGGGGGGGGGGGCTAACCAATGAAACAACAATAAGCAATCACTACTCAAGTTTGTGAAACCTGTACTAGCTGTAACTAGGTATTTTGATCAGACAACCAACAATATATTTACTGAAAATTCATAAAATACCAATAGTTTATATTCCACATTTCAATTACATGTCGAAAAAAAAAGATAAATTGTGAACATCATGCTTACAAGATAATCAAGAGAAACATTTACAGTATAATTATACCTGAATATTTATGCACTCAAAGTTTTTTGGATAATTATTATATTTTAGATGTTTGCATTTCATAACTTTTTTCAAGTATTTCTCTGTATGTTGTCTTACAGGCAGTGAAAGCTATTGTAGTAGCTGTCATCTTAATTGGTTTAGTCCCACTACTGTTAGGTTTGGAGTTTGAGTTAGTGATTGTAGCACCATTACGTGTACCATTAGACCAGTCACCTATCTTCTTCCTCTGGCAGGTGAGTGGATCCTTGAAATTCAAATAACATTGGCTAAATGGTCATTTACAACTGTGGTAATCGAAGTTTCAGTTTATTAAGATAGACACAAACTAAAACTATTGTTCTTGAATTAGGTAGATTACACAAGTGGGTGATAGTGGTTCCTCTGTTGTGTGAATCAAATCACCCTGTAATCAAGATAGTGTAAACAGTGGAAGTCCCAAAACAGCGCACTGCAAGTTTATGTAACTAGCTTTCAGAGAGTTGTCCTATTGAGACTATAATTAAACCAGTGTCCATTCAATATCTTATCACTGTTGTATCAACATGATACAATAGCAGTTTTATTCTGTGTCTATCTTAGTAAACTAACACCTTGATTACCAGAGTAATAGTATGCTGTGTCATGATGGCTTTTGTATCTCCATTTCACCATCTACAACCAATTAACATAGGATACACTTTGGAAATAAAAGTCTTTTGCTGTTACGTTATTCAAGACAAATCCAAGCCATTCTCAGTTTTAAAATCAAGACAGAAAATCAGGGTTTACCTTTGCAGGTTTTGGAATTGAGGTCAAAATAATATTAAAAATCAAGAATCCAAAATAACTACTGAATGCTACATGTTAATGCAATTGGACAGTAGGAGATTATGGAATTCCTTGAAAACAAGATGGTGAACCCCAAATTTACTTTCTAATTTCACAAGAATCTGGAACAAACTTGTATATGAATGAGTCAAGCTAATTCTAACTTCAAACAAATTAGTTCCCGAGGCATATTCTTACTTGATAGCATTTTTAAAATATAAAGGAAGAGAAGCTTCCCTAGATAGCAGTGTGTGTATTGAAATGAATAATTCTATTGAGTTGTTTTGTTTTCTCATATAGGATTGGGCTCTAGGTGTTCTTCATACCAAGATCATTTGTGCAGTGACTATGATGGGACCAAGCTGGTGGCTGAAAAGAGCTATAGAACAGGTACAGTCAATTTCTACTGTTGTTAAAATTTCAATCAATATTATCTAATTAAAAAAGCTTGTGGTGTGGAAATAGTCAGAAATACATGCAGTTACTACAGATGTGTTAAGAAATGGTATGATATGCAACACATTCCTCTTTTGAGTATTGCATTCCAGTACTGTTGTCTTAGTTGAAAACATAGTCAATAGCTTCATTTCGATTGATTGTGTGTTCTTATTGTGCATGTAGTACCATGTAAAATAGTAACTCTACTTATCCATTATTTTTGTACATGTAGGTATACCAGGATGGATTCCGGAATCTCAACTTGAAGTTTATCATCAGACATCTTGCTTTGCCAGTTGTGATAAGTTTGTTAGTCGGATTGACTTTGCCGTATTTCTTTGCTGCTGGCATTGTTCCATTGTTTGGTAAGGTCTTCACTATTTGTTTTGTTTGTTTGTTTGTTTGTTTGTTTGTGTTTGTTTGTTTGTGTGTGTGTGTGTGTGTGTGTGTGTGTGTGTGTGTGTGTGTGTGTGTGTGTGTGTGTGTGTGTGTGTGTGTCAGTCTGTCTGTCTGTCTGTCCACATGTTAATGTGTTTGCCACCCTGTGTGTGCCTGTCTATCTGTTGCAATGTGTAGGTATGTTTGTTTGTGATTGTATAATAATAATAATAATAATAATAATAATAATAATAATAATAATGATATATTTATTCTCAGATATGTTTAGGATAAATGTATGTAGTAATATTGAAACATATTACAACTATACAGGAGAGAGGGAAAAAGTCGTGAGATAAAAATTTGCCGTCTTGCATCTAGTTGAGTCTGCCCCGTTTGTGCTTGTCAATGTTTGTACAAGTGTCTGTCTGTGTCTCTGCCCCTCACTCCCATTTTATCTTTCTGTCTTGTCAGTGTTTGTTTGTGTCTCACCCCTCTGTCTGTCTGTCTGTCTGTCTTTCTGTCTGTCTGTCTGTCTGTCTGTCTGTGTATGTCTACCTCTCTGTTGGTCTGTCAGTCATTCTGTCTCGTCTCTGTCTGCCCCTCTCTGCCCCCCCTCTCTCTCTCTCTCTCTCTCTCTCTCTCTCTCTCTCTCTCTCTCTCTCTCTCTCTCTCTCTCTCTCTCTCTCTCTCTCTCTCTCTCTCTCTCTCTCTCTCCCCCCCCTCCCTCCCTCCCTCCCTCCCTTGCTGTCACTCATACAACTATTCTTGACTTTACTGTATAAGATGCCTTTCTGTTCACAGTTTGAATATTAGTTAATTTTGATCAACAAGTGATATCTGTTTCTATATTTTGACATGACAGGTATGGGAGAAGAGTTTAATTATTTCATTGTACGTAGAATCTATCCAGTACTACTCATGATTGTGATGGTAGTTTGCATTGTAACATTTCAAGCTAAACAATTTAAAAGATTATATGAACGTATCAAAAATGAACGGTAAGTATATGGCTCTCATTCTCTCATTACCTCTTTCCTTTCTGTTAACTCATCTATCTTATCTCCTGTATAAACACTATTATTCCAACACTATGCCAGACTTTTCAATATCCCAATACACTGCAAGTATGAACTGTTCATTGGCCAATTTCTTATAGGGTCTATGATATAACCCACAAAAAAACACTGGTGCATGCGTTTGAATGAAGCCAAGGAAAGACTTCACTCAAAGACAAAATTAGGTAAAAACAACAGGACAACTGAATACAAAAACTACAGCAGGTGCCTCTGATGTAGATTCAGGCAACACTTTTATCAAGTTTATTGAAAAGTGTATTGGAAACACACTAGAAAGCAAAACCATTGACAGGTGCTACACACGACTATTAAACTTGTGTTTACACCTTGTTTGTTTTACAGATATTTGGTTGGTCAGAGGCTGGTCAACTATGAACGCAAACAAGCTGGACAAACAACTATCAACTCTATATAAGTCTACTGACAGATTGCAATCTGACAACTACTGCTGTTTACTTTTAAAAACCACCTTCAATACTTTTTTAATGTGAGAATGAGAAAAAATTAGTATTGGTACATTGCTGATGCGGTTTTTTTTTTCTGAAAAATAATAAGTCAAATTACTTGCTAGTCATGGTGCTTCATAAGCTTACAGTGTTTCTTACAAACTGTAGTCACATCATGAATATTTAAATGACACAATACTATGACCAGCTAAATGTGGTTACTTTCATATAAGGAGGAAAAGAGGTATGACACTCTTTAGTTGATGAAGGAACATTTTCAGTTTAAAAAAAACAAACACTAAACTATCTTTATAAAGTTTATGACTGTTCAGTTCTGTCATTAATTACACTTGTGACAGAAATACATGTTTCAAGTTGACTGGCATTTAAAAATGAAATTATGGCAAAAAAAGGTCAAAGGTGACTCAAGGTCAAAGGTAACTCACTACTGTTATACCGTTGTACTGATCTATGGAAATCAGAAAGATATCAATATTTGTATAGAGAAACAATTTACTCTGTTAATGGTGTGCTTTCAGTATTTGTTTGAACTCATGGGAGGGGAGGGGTGGGGGTGGGAGGGGAGGGGGAGTGTTTGCACATTTGACCATGACATTATGTTAAAACGTGCCATGTTAATTTGTACTATGAGCTGTATTTGCCAGAAAAACAACAAAAACTGAAAACTTGTTAGTTAACCATAATTTGTTTAACCTGGGATAAGTCACAAAGATAGAGTTACCTTGTTGACTACACTAAGCTTATATCAAGTGTAACATGAATGAGATTTAGCTAGTAGAAGGAGAAGAGAAGGTTTGATTGGTCAGCCTGTTGAAATATAAGACTTGATTGACCAACTGGCTGAAATGTAACAAGACGCTTGATAGGACAATTGCTTCAAATGTAAGAGAACATGTGATTGGCAAACTTGTTGAAATGTAACAGGACTTTTAATCAGTCAGCCAGTTGAAAACTAATAGGACACTTGATTGACCAGTTGGTTGAAAAGTAAGTGAATACTTGATTCGCCAGCCAATTGGTTGGAATGGAAGAGAACACTTGATTGGCCAGCCGGTTGATTGAAATATACAAGAACAGATGTTTGATGAGTCAGTTAAAATATAACAAGACAGTCGATTGGTCAGCTAGATGAAATATAAGAGGACATTTTATTGACGAGCCTGTTGAAATGTAAGAGACCACTTGATTGGACAGCTGATTGATATGTAAGAAGATACATGATAGGTTAACTGGTTGAAATGTACAAGAATACTTTATTGACCAGCTGGTTGAAATGTAAGAGGAGACTTGATAGGCTGGCTGATTACAATGTAAGTGAATACTTGGTTAGCCAAACCAGTTGAAACGTAAGAGGACACATGATTGGCCAGCCAGTTGGTTGAAATATAAACGAACACTTGATTGGCTGAAGAAGTGCAACTGCTGTCTTTTCCAATCTGAACATCTCTTGCAGTAGATTATTGATAGAAACTCACACTATGTGGATGTAAATTTCTTAAAGACTTTTATTTAGTTAGTCATAACACATTTCTAGCTATAATCACATAAAGTCTGACTACTGCTTCAGTATTTAGCTATAAATACTATTTGTTTTGTAGGCATTTCCAGGGAAACCACAACCAAGAATTTTTTCTGGAATTTCAATGTTACAAATTCTTTCTTTTTTTTGTTACTATATCTGTGCAGAAATGAAAACATTTTGCATTATGTGCAAAGGTTTGTGAAATGCTCTTTTGCTATATGTAAATAGTTCTCAAATTATAACTTAACAAATAAAAATAGGTATTTGACTTTTGAGAACTTGGAGTCCGTGAAAGGATGATTCCAACATTATATCATAAGTGAAATGTTGTAATTTCAAAGTCATTGCCTGGTTGAAGAAATTTACAAAATAAAGATTATGTGAATAACTATTATAACTTGTTCAATGACAATGTATCATTATTTACATTGAGAGTGTGGTGGTGAATTTGTCTAATTTGCATATTATAATCAATTAATTAGAAATCAAAACAATCTAACAGAGAGATGTAAAGATAAATAAAGTCTATGTCTTCATAACCTGTTATTCTATTGTGATCAGGAGTAAGTATAGTCAGTAAGGTGTGCCGTGACGGGTGCCCCCACACACAGTGACACGATGTATCTTACAGTCTAGATTGGGTATAGCCAACACATAAAATAAAACACATCACAACAATATATACAATGTACCTCAAACTTTGATAGAGTTGTCTTTATTACTGATAACTGTTGTTGCCAACAAATAATGGAATTACTAAAATACACAATTCTTTACTGATCACAAGTACAAATATAGTCTTTAAATCTTAAGATACAAATACTGATTATTTGCAGCTAGCCTGCTACCCAACCCTTCCTTCCTGCCAATTATTTACAAGCCAAACAGTTGGAGGCAGGGAGGTAGGGTTTTACCAATGCTCTGTCCAGCTATGGGGTGTTTTTCTCACTCCTACCAAAACTTATATAGCAGAAACGAGGTATGATTAAAAAAAAAGTATTATGAATAACATGAGGTCAGAGGTTACCAGCACTTAACCCACCGTTGGGATAGATCTTTACCATCTATCCAGATTTCATCTTCTTTTGAGAGAATAAATTTGAATATTCCACGATTTTATGAATGTTATGGGGTCAGAGGTTACCAGCACTTGACCCACCGTTGGGATAGATCTTTACCATCTATCCAGATTTCATCTTCTTTTGAGAGAATAAATTTGAATATTCCACGATTTTATGAATGTTATGGGGTCAGAGGTTACCAGCACTTGACCCACCGTTGGGATAGATCTTTACCATCTATCCAGATTTTACCTTCTTTTGACACGATAAATTTGAATATTCCAAGATTTCGTAAATAATATGTGGTCAGAGGTTACCAGCACTTAAACCCACCGTTGGGATAGATCTTTACCATCTATTTAGATTTCGCCTTGTTTTAACAGGATACATTTGAATATTACAAGATTTCATGAATAATATAGGATGAGAGGTTACCAGCACTTCACCCACCATCGGGATAGATCTTTACCATCTACCCAGATTTCATCTTCTTTTGACACGATAAATTTGAATATTCCAAGATTTCGTAAATGAATTGAATTGAATTGAATTGAATTTGAATTGAATTTTTGAATTGAATTGAATTGAATGAATTGAATTGAATTGAATTGAATTGAATTGAATTGAATTGTTTATTCACCAGATATAAAACAGGATAACATTTTTATGTACATTTCAAAAAGGAGGTTGATTTGATAATATATCTGGTGAGGGCCACAGAAATAGTTCGATCTGAACTAGTCTAGTCTGTGACCCTGACAAAATAAAATTAATATAGAAGAAAAAAAAATACAAGTGTGTAACTGGGCAACAAAAAGTAAGAAAAGAAAGGGATATCTACAAATACGAAACAATAATTGTACAAAATATGTACATGTCTCAATAATTTAAATAAAATTTATACTAATAAGAAAAAAAAAATACATGTCATGTGTTTTCTATGAATTACTCAGGTGAGCCTTTAAAATTGATTTGAATCTATTCCTATCGGTGATGTCTTTAATGTGTCTTGGTAATAAATTCCAGTGATGAGTGGCTGCATATCTTATACTGTGCTTACTTTGTGTTAGGTTAACTTTGGGTACGTAGAAATTGCGATGTGTAGCGGAACGAGTAGAATAGGAATGTGAAATTGTATCCAAATAGCGGTTTACATCATGGGCAAAGTGATTGTGTAACAAATCAAAAGTAAAGAGGCAGGTGTGAAATGAACAAAGTTTATGAATTGGTAAAATATGTAGCTGTTTGAATAAAGGGTCAGTGTGTGCACGAAAGTCAGAGAAAGTGATAAGACGTGTAAATTTCTTTTGTAGTAAATATATTGGTTCCAAGAAAGAAGTGTAAGTATTCCCCCAGATTTCGACACAGTAGCTTATATGTGGAAGAATTAGGGAGTTGTACAATAACAGAAGAATAGATTTCGGAATAAAGTGTCGGAGTAGTGAGATAAGTCCGATCTTTGGGGCAATAGATTTGACAACTTTTTGGATGTGGGACTTCCAGTTAAAATTGATGTCAAGAGAAACTCCAAGATACGTTGTCGAGGAGACGTTGTTCAATTCATTTCCATCTATTCCCAAACTACCCTCTATGTTCACAGGTTTACGGGGTGTTTTGATGACCATGTAATTTGTTTTTTCAACATTGACCGTTAGTTTGTTCGCTCCACACCAATCACACACCTTCTGAAAATCTACATTTATGTGGGTAAGATTAATTTCGTTTCCTTCGATAGATTTGAATAAGTTAGTGTCATCTGCGAAAAGTCGAAACTGGAATGAGTTGGTAGAATTTGCTATGTCGTTGATATATATTAAGAAAAGAATGGGGCCAAGAATCGATCCTTGTGGGACGCCACATTCAATGTGTTTATAGGGGGATGATACATTGTCAATGGTAACGTATTGCTGTCGGTTTGTGAGGTAGTTTTTAAACCAATGTAGTGGAATGCCTCTTATGCCATAATGTTCTAATTTATGAATTAAAATGTCGTGGTTTATGGTATCAAATGCTTTCTTTAGGTCAATGAAAATGCCGAAGGTGATGAATCCATTGTCTAGTTGTTCACTAATATCAGAGACCAGGTCTGCAAGGGCCAATTTTGTGTTATATTTTTTTCGGAATCCAAATTGTGTATCTAAAAGAATATGTTTAGTTTCAAGATAATTGATAAACTGTTTATTTACAAGTGACTCTATAATTTTACTAAATGTAGGGAGAATTGAAATTGGTCTATAGTTGCTGACGTTGTCAGCTGCACCTTTTTTTTATAAATTGGCATTATTTTGGCTATTTTTAAAGAATTTGGGACTATTCCTTGGCTCAGTGAACAATTGATGATGTGTGCAAGAGGACGAGCGATGATATGTGCAGCATGTGTGACAAGTCTTGGGTGAATATTGTCGTATCCAACAGCTTTACGTGGGTCTAAAGTTTTGATTTCATTTAAAACATCTTGTTCAGAAACAAATAATATGGGGTCAGAGGTTACCAGCACTTAACCCACCGTTGGAATAGATCTTTACCATCTATCCAGATTTCACCTTCTTTTGACACGATAAATTTGAATATTCCAAGATTTCGTAAATAATATGGGGTCAGAGGTTACCAGCACTTAACCCACCGTTGGAATAGATCTTTACCATCTATCCAGATTTCACCTTCTTTTGACACGATAAAGTTGAATATTCCAAGATTTCATGAATAGTATGGGGTCAGAGGTTACCAGCACTTAACCCACCGTTGGGATAGATCTTTACCATCTATCCAGATTCTATCTTCTTTTGACAGGATAAATTTGAATATTACAAGATTTCGTAAATAGCATGTGGTCAAAGGTTACCAGTGCGTAGCCCACCGTCGGGATAGATCTTTACCATCTACAGATTTCACCTTCTTTTGACACGATAAAGTTGAATATTCCAAGATTCCGTAAATAATATGGGGTCTGAGGTTACCAGCACTTAACACATCGTTGGGATAGATCTTTACCATCTAACCAGATTTGGTAAGCTTAAAATAATTACTTATACGTCAATGATCGAAGTTCCTTAGAGAGGTAGGGATGGCGATTTTATATATTTTGTGTAAATTTTGCTGTATTTTCAACAGCTAACCAAATAGATTTTATGCCTTAAAAGGGGCATAAAATCGTCATACATCTCTAGAACTCTGTATTTATTAGTATCACCTACATGGCGAAAAGAGGAACGCCGCATGCCGCCCATCGCCTGCCGCGGCAGGTAAATTTTCGATGGGGAATATTGGAAAAATCCTAAATATTAAAATCCTAAATATTACTGCACGAAATCGAACTTGCATTAGGAAGATAGACGAAAATGATTAAAAATTAGGTCAATCGGAGACTTCATGGACGTTTTCAGATGATACTAACTCTGTCCTTGAAAAAAAATTGTATTCCGCCACAGGCAATATATATTTGTCTGTGATTCCGCATATGAAGAATAATGCTTAGTGGATTGCGCCCTCTGTGTTGAGAATGGTAGTAACGCTTGTTTTCATAACGATGTGTAAAATCCCCTCGCCTACTTTTGTTTTTTAGTCGTAAGTAATGATGGCTGCGAGTCTGCCCTGGATATATGCACCTTTCATGACCTCCGTAACATAAAGAGAAAATGAATTTTGAATATTTTGAATCCATGTACTTACAAATTGATGAATTTCTGTGGCATTTTGGAGAGAGGACTGTGTCGCCGCTTTCATCGCCTTCGGTCACAACCGAATGATGGAATCGTCATCGAACGAATAATAGATGATGATACACGTGACCGTACGGTATTTTTGTTGCCCCTGGCAACTACGTTCTCTGACTTGTGTGTGCGCATCAACAATCGTTATTACAAAGATCTCGGGGATTACGAGACTCAAATGGTCAAGAAATAAACCGACAATAAAACTGACAAGAAAACTTTAATATATAAATATGCAAAAACAGCCACAAATGCAAAGAAAATCAATACATATTACGTAAACAAAAGCTTATCGGAAAGTATCATTCCGTAGTAAGCATTCAAGTAGTAAACACTGCCTTCTGTTTCTGTCTATATCAACACACTCACAAAACTACATACACATCCATCAAAAAGACTTTAGGGGTGGGGGGGGGGGGTATTGAAACAGCCGTAAGCATCGAGATCTGTCCTCTGTTCATATTGCGAAAAAGTCAAAATCGTAAAAATTCTTAATATAAGATACGCGTTACGTGTACCAGTTGCAATTCACAACCTTGATTTCACTTATTACATTCAGGACATCATTGTCCATACATACTGCCGACTATTATAGCAGATCTCCATTACTAAATAAAAAGTATGCCACTATTGAAAATATGACAAAGTTTGACTCAATATAACCAGCAGAGTGTAATAAAACGTACAAGAGTCACAATTCCCCCATGTTTTTCTCGTTTTGATCATGAGGATACAATTATAACATTTGATAGGATGAACACCTGGACTATGAACAAGACCTCGATTGGGTTTGTTTTCCGAAGGTTGCCAAATAAAAGCCGAAACCCTCGATTGCACCTTTAATATTTCGTTCCTACCGAGTGCGTCGTACGCATAAATTTGACAATGAATAACGCAAAACACGCGGTAGTCAATAAAGGGGCTACATTGCGTCCCAGGATTGAGTCATAGAGCTTGAAGGGGACTCCTACAAGATATATAATTATGTAAATTCTTTGTGTGGTTACTTTTAATTCACAATGTTCTTATATCATTCCAACTACCTATACAATGTTGAATTATATCTAGTAATTGGTAAACCTCGATACTCATATACGACGATGACGTCATTGGTCAATCCCTTTTCCTTCACTTCATATTTACTGAAATGTTTTCGCCACACTATGAACAGCCCGTGTTTTTTTTTGTCCCTCACCGTCATGATACATTCTTTTCTGAGACTCGGGACGTTTACGTAAACTGTAATACACTGGCACTACTAGACGGGACCTCATTTCGGTGAGTGTAAATATATTAAATGCAGGACATTTGTCACCTGGAAATTATTTTATCATATATATCGAATTGCTGAATATTCAAGACATCGAATCTTCCTAAACATGTATTATCTATCTATATCTATCTATGTATAGATTTATTTACTGTCTACCGTGTTAAAGAACTAGTAGGTGACTTCGCACTGTAAAGGCAAAGTGCGCGGAGTCTTGACTGGGCAACACAGAAATGATATGAAATCGCGTCAACGACATGCTCAAGGTCTCCCGGACACATGACAACGCTATATCTGGTGTTAAGTACTCTAACATATGATGATTACACTGCACTGAATATGTATTTGGATGTCCAGTCGACTCCTCACCTGTGATGTAATCTAATTGTTGGTATGGCATGCAGACTTTTACTATGGAACACACTCAATGTCTTCATTACCTGTTATTTTTTTGTGATCAGGAGTAAGTATAGTCAGTAAGGTGTGCCGTGACGGGCGCCCCCACACACCAAGCCGGTGAGGGCAGAGTGACACGATGTATCTTACAGTCTAGATTGGGTATAGCCAACACATAAAATAAAACACGTCACAACAATATATACAATGTACCTCAAACTTTGACAGAGTTGTCTTTATTGCAAATAAATGTTGATGCCAAAAAAATACAGAAATTACTAAAATGCACAATTACTTACTGATTCAGAAGTAACAATGTAATTCTTAATCTTGACTTACAAATACTGATTATTTGCTGCGAGTCGACTACCCAACCCTTCCTTCATGCCAAACATTTACACGCCAAACAGTTTAAGGCAGGGAGGGAGGATTTTACCAATGCTCTGTCCAGCTATGGGGTGTTTTCTCACCCAAACCAAAACTTATAGCATCACAGTAACGAGGTATGATAAAACAGGTATTAGAGTTTACCAGCACTTAACCCACCGTTGGGATAGATCTTTACCATCTATCCAGATTTCACCTTCTTTTGACAGGATAAATTTGAATATTCCAAGATTTCGTAAATAATACGGGGTCAGAGGTTACCAGCACGTGACCCACCGTTGGGATAGATCTTTACATTCTATCCAGATTTCACCTTCTTTTGACAGGATAAATTTGAATATTCCAAGATTTCGTAAATAATACGGGGTCAGAGGTTACCAGCACGTGACCCACCGTTGGGATAGATCTTTACATTCTATCCAGATTTCATCTTCTTTTGACAGGATTATTAAACACATCACAATATTTTGTAAATAATACGGGGTCAGAGGTTACCAGCACTTCACCCACCGTCGGGATAGATCTTTACCATCTATCCAGATTTCACCTTCTTTTGACACGATAAATTTGAATATTCCAAGATGTCGTAAATAATACGGGGTCAGAGGTTACCAGCACTTAACCCACCGTTGGGATAGATCTTTACCATCTATCCATATTCCATCTTCTTTTGACACGATAAATAAACATATCACAATATTTTGTAAATAGGTTGGGGTCAGAGGTTACCAGCACTTGACCCACCGTTGGGATAGATCTTTACCATCTATCCATATTCCATCTTCTTTTGACACGATAAATAAACATATCACAAGATTTTGTAAATAGGTTGGGGTCAGAGGTTACCAGCACTTGACCCACCGTTGGGATAGATCTTTACCATCTATCCGTATTCCATCTTCTTTTGACACGATAAATAAACATATCACAAGATTTTGTAAATAGGTTGGGGTCAGAGGTTACCAGCACTTAACCCACCGTTGGGATAGATCTTTACCATCTATCCAGATTTCATCTTCTTTTAACAGGATAATTAAACACATCACAATATTTTGTAAATAATACGGGGTCAGAGGTTACCAGCACTTCACCCACCGTCGGGATAGATCTTTACCATCTATCCAGATTTCACCTTCTTTTGACAGGATAAATTTGAATATTCCAAGATGTCGTAAATAATACGGGGTCAGAGGTTACCAGCACTTGACCCACCGTTGGGATAGATCTTTACCATCTATCCATATTCCATCTTCTTTTGACACGATAAATAAACATATCACAATATTTTGTAAATAATATGGGGTCAGAGGTTACCAGCACTAAACCCACCGTTGGGATAGATCTTTACCATCTATCCATATTCCATCTTCTTTTGACAGGATAAATAAGCATATCACAAGATTTTGTAAATAGGTTGGGGTCAGAGGTTACCAGCACTTGACCCACCGTTGGGATAGATCTTTACCATCTATCCATATTCCATCTTCTTTTGACACGATAAATAAGCATATCACAAGATTTTGTAAATAAGTTGGGGTCAGAGGTTACCAGCACTTGACCCACCGTTGGGATAGATCTTTACCATCAATCCAGATTTCATCTTCTATTGACAGGATAAATTTGAATATTCCAAGATGTCGTAAATAGTATGGGGTCAGAGGTTACCAGCACTTGACCCACCGTTGGGATAGATCTTTACCATCTATCCAGATTTCAGCTTCTTTTGACAGGATAAATTTGATTATTCCAAGATGTCGTAAATAGTATGGGGTCAGAGGTTACCAGCACTTGACCCACCGTTGGGATAGATCTTTACCATCTATCCAGATTTCACCTTCTTTTGACAGGATAATTAAACATACATGTATCACAATATTTTGTAAATAATATGGGGTCAGAGGTTACCAGCACTTAACCCACTGTCGGGATAGATCTGTACCATCTATCCAGATTTCACCTTCTTTTGACAGGATAAATTTGAATATTCCAAGATTTCGTAAATAGTATGGGGTCAGAGGTTACCAGCACTTGACCCACCGTTGGGATAGATCTTTACCATCTATCTAGAGCTTCTTTTGACAGGATCAATATAAACATATCACAAGTTTTTGTGAGGTTACCAGCACTAAACCAACCGTTTAGGTAGATCTTTATCATTTATCCAGATTTGGTAAACTTAAAATAATTACGTCAATGATCGGAGTTCGATGGAGTGAATGGGGATGGGGAGGAGCTTTATTTCTTGTAACATCTCTAGAGGGGGGGGGGGGGCTGTACATTGTCTTATTTTACATTCTCTAAGGTTGTTTGCTTAGACGATGAAAATAGCAGCTTAAGGTTACGTCAACACCGAGTTGGTTGAAATTACATAATTGTTCTCGTGTTTTTTTTATGAATCCGTCAGCCTTTTGCATAGTTTCAACATGATGTTGATGTAGATCACCATATCACTCATCACTGAAAGCAAGAACTCATTTTGGTCGTTTTTCCAATTGCATCTTTCATTGTTTAACGTTTTGAGAAATACTTTTCTGGCACAAAAGTGGCTCAAGGCGAATCTATACATTTTGTGTAATTTTTGATTTATTTTCAACAGCTAACCAAATAGATTTCATTCGTTAAAGTGAGCATAAAAATGTCATACATCTCTAGATCTCTGCGTTTATTAGTGGCGAAAACATGAACGCCACATGCCGCCCATCGCCTGCCGTAGTAGGTTTATATTCGATGGGAATCTTGAGAAAAATCCCAAAATTTATTAAATATTACTGCATGATACAGTCTAGACATTCGTCTGCGCAGCCTGTCTGCGCATATTTATCGTGCAATAACGTTGAAATCATACTTCGGTCTAAATATTCATAGAATTTGATGCTTTTATAGAGTTTGAATCTTTAAATACAACATGACAAACATTATTATGAGTAAGGCTCTCTGAGAAGTTTAAATTCCAGCAAATGTTCGGAAAGAATTACAACATTTTTATCGATTGATCACAGAGTGCATCATGACTTATCCAAGTGACATATTTTCGACACAAAAAAATATATGTAAAGTGAAATGTTCTTTGATGAAAAACATGTTTACACATAAACAAGCAACAAGAAAATCACATGAGATGAAATTTATATCTGGAAAATGGGCCAACTGTGTTTATTATTTTTAAAATATTGCATAGAAATTATAACTCCTAGCTGATCGATGATGACTAAAACTGAATTATCGAATATAAAAATTGGCTTGAAAGTTTGACTGTCATTTTACTTTATCGGCAAAATTAAATCGGTCAAATTTCGTGAATTTGCATAAAGTTATTAACTGCGCGTTTGATATTTAGCACGATACCTTTTGATAACATTTTATTTGTATACGGATGGAAAACGAGCCAATAAAACCTACATTAGTCAAGAGTACGTAGCACTAAATTTCTATACACAGACAAGGTTACATGTCCGTCCAGAGATATAGTTGAGTATCATTGCATGGACAGATTTTATGTTGCAGGGCTTCATCGGAGTACAATTTAATAACAAATCGAATGATGCATGTGATATGTTTAGCCCGTGCGCCTTTCTCTTAGCCCAGGCCATTTTATGAGAGGTATGTTTTCTTCACAGAAATGAAACTGGGAAATCTTGAAATGAACATCGATCAAACAAAACAGTATTATGAAAAATCTCACATAAAACTATGTTTTTTTGACGGTACAAAACATGCGAGTAGGTCACTTGTAGATTGTACAGTGACTTTACAACATTGTACATGGAGCACATCTAAAATAACACTGCATTGTTATGTAGATAGCATCTCGAAAAAACGCATGAAATAGCGCGCCATTTGACGTGATTCAACTCTGACCGTATGCTCATTTGCATCGAATGTCCTGACTGTACCGCACGAACTTGTGATTTCTGCATTAGGAAGATAAACGACAATGATGTAAAGTTAGGTCAATCGGAGACTTCATATGCGTTTTCAGATGATACTAACTCGGTCCTTGATACAAATTGCCTATGATTCCGCATATGAAAAATAATGTTTAGTGGACTGCGCCCTCTGTGTTGAAAATGGTAGTCACGCTTGTTTTCGAGACGATGTGTAAAATCCCCTCGCCTACTTTTGTTTTTTAGTCGTAAGTAATGATGACTGCGAGTCTGCCCTGGATATATGCACCTTTCATGATCTCATAACATAAAGAGAAAATGAATTTTGAGTATTTTGAATCCATGTACTTACAAATTGATGAATTTCTGTGGCATTTTGGAGAGAGGACTGTGCCGCCGCTTTCATCGTCTCCGCTCACAACCGAATTATGGAATCGTCATCGAACGAATAATAGATGATACACGTGACCGTACGGTATTTTTGTTGCCCTGGCAACTAAGTTCTCTGACTTGTGTGTGTGCGTCAACAATCGTTATTACAAAGATCTCGGGGATTACGAGACTCCAATAGTCAAGAAAGAAACCGTCGAAACGGACAAGAAAACTTTATATAAATATACAAAAACTAACCACAAATGCAAAGAAAATTAATACATAAGCTTACGGAAAGTATCATTCCGTAGTAAAGCATTCAAGTAGTAATATTCACTTTCTCCTGTGTCTGTCTATATCAACCCACCCACACAACTACATACACATTCATCAAAACGACTTTACGAGGGGGGGGGGGGTATTGAAACAGTCGTAAGCATCTGTCCTCTGTTCATATTGCGAAAAAGTCAAAATAACCAATTCCTAATACAAAATACGCGTTACGTGTACCAGTTCCTATCCACAACCTTGATGGCACTTATTACATTCAGTCATTGTCCATCCATCTGCATACTGCCGACTATTATAGCAGATCTCCATTACTAAATAAAAAGTAGGCCGCTATTGAAAATATGACAAAGTTTGACTGAATATAACCAGAGTGTAATAAAACGTACAAGAGTCACAATTCTTTTTGATCATGAGGATACAATTAAAGCATTATAGGATGAACAACTGGACTATGTCTAATCTTTGACCCAAGACCTAGATCTGTTCTCCGAAGGTTGCCGAACAAAAGTCGAAGCCATCAATTGTACCTTATTATTAATTTGTATATTTCGTTCCTACCGAGTGCGTCATGCGCATAAACTTGACAATGAATAACGCAAAACACGCGGTAGTCATTAAAGGGGCTACATTGCGTCCCAGGATTGAGTCACAGAGCTTGAAGGGGACTCCTACAAGATGTATAATTACGTAAATTCTTTGTGTGGTTACTTTTAATTCACAATGTTTGTATATCATTCCAACTATCTAGACAATGTTGAATTATGTCTAGTAATTGGTAAACCTCGATACTCATATACGACGATGACGTCATTGGTCAATCCCTTTTCCTTCACTTCATATTTACTGAAATGTTTTCGCCACACTATGAACAGCCCCAGTGTTCTTTTTTTTTGTCCCTCACCGTCATGATGCTTTCTCTTTCCGAGACTCGGTACGTTTACGTAAACTGTACATAATACACTGGCTCTACTAGACGGGACCTCATTATAGTGAGTGCGAATATGTTAAATACAGGACATTATATACACCTGGAGATTATATATCGAATTGCTGAATATTCAAGACATCGAATCTTCATAAACATGCATGTACTAACTATCCATGTATTGGTTTATTTACTGCCTGTCGTGTTTAAAGTACAAAGTGACTTCACACCGAAAAGTCAAAGGTGCACAGAGTCTTAATCTAGCAACGTAGAAATGATATGAAATCACGTCAACGCCATGCTCAAGGTCTCCCGGACAACTCTATATCTGGTGTTAAAGTACTCTACTATACTATTGTGATTACACCTTGTATATCTGTCAGTGATAGATGATCGTTCCATGACTATGAACTTAGACATTTGTATCACAGATAAGATAACATTGATAGCGTTGACGCATAGCATTGGTGGTAGTTACAGCCTGACTTTAATATGCCACATCACGTACTCAACGTTACAACAATTGAGCTGTGGACAGGTGACACCGAACGACGGCAACCACTTTACAAGTTAATCAAATCAGCTATAAACAAAAAAACAACAATATAGATATCAGTTTATGTAGAGATCATCAGTTTATTTCGTGTCCCCATTTGAAGATCTTTAAAATCACACAACGTACGAATAACATACAGATCGGAAGTTTAAAATCAATTTCAAATTGGTGAAATATTTTTTTCAGTGGTAAACAGCCGCCAATATTTACTTCCACATAAAGCCATGTAAAGCTAATTGTATACGCTTTGTAGTAATTTGCATATGTACTCGAAATGAATGGTCATCCCAAACATGGACTGAATGTCAAAACACCGCAATGTCAATCTTAGGTGGCACGAAAAATATGTCTCGGTCCATGGAATACTCAATGTACTTATTCACGTACTGCAGTTCTGTACTGTTCAACGGTTGACAAAGTATGATGATTCTCGTTGTAATTTCTTGACAATGCCCGATCCACCCACCCTTAGGCCGTCTGTGAATGTCACCTTATGAAAATAGAAATGAAGAAGAAAATTATTGCATGTCTGTGGACGTGATTAATTACATTCAATCTCCAGTTTAGTGAACAGAAAGTAAATAAAGTTGAACCCCTGTTAAGTTGACAAATCTGGGCAGTCAGTCAGTGAGTGAGTGAGTGAGTGAGTGAGTGAGTGAGTGAGTCGGTGATTGATTGTATTTCGTTTTAAGTGCATTTCATAAGTACATTATGGTGTATATTCAAATATATATACTGGTATCGTCACGGCAAAGGGGACAACACCTTTTAGTCTGATATTTGATGGTGGTAGACATCGAGGAATGTTAAACAACGCCATACATGAAACGCATTAGTGTGGTATGCCACCACAAGAATGAAACACTCGAGAAATGTGCTTCTACTTTGCACAAGAACATTTCTAACACAGTTCTCTCTTTTCTTCAAATTAAAGCAATCAAACAATCGGCGTTCATCACGTATTTAAAAAAAAAGATAACAATGTGTGGATGTGGATTTCAGATTGCTACCAAGCGTATATCAACACTATAAGAGTTTACTAATGTGCTTAGAATACATTAAGCACGAGAATACTAAAATGTTTGTCTATATTTTACGTGAGATTTCATACTAATAGTTGGTTCAATGTAATTCAAGCTGACGTATTTTAGCCACAGACTATATTTTGCTTGTCTGTGATTTATCCCGGTGACTTTAATTTTACTAGTATGTTTACCGATGAGTATTTCGTTGTCGATATGCTCTGGAGAACAACATTAAAAACCTGAATGCCAGGTCTTTAATTTATGCAATCAGACACTTGTAAATATAAATCGGATTGAAACACTTCCTCCCCATGGGTAATAGACAAAATCGTTCAATTTTAAAAAATGGGTTAATTTGTTATGTCATCGGACCTGATGTCAGAGGTTATCAACAGTGAGTAAGTTAGGCTGCCAATATAGTGTTTTGCAGGTACACGTGACAGCGCTGTCCTGGGTAACACGGTGAATCATTGTGGTAGGCATCTACTTAATAATCCCAGTAGTCGATTGTATTGCAGTTCATAGCTTTCCAACCACATTACACTTGGCAACCATCAAGTGTTTCGACTACTCAAGACAACACTTCGTATGTGTATTGTTATCAGAAGCAGCCATGTAGATACATGTACACGGTGAAATGTCGACTTGTGAAACTTCCCTCGGGTACCCCATGTTGTGATTGCTTTGTTACCATGACGACCGCCAATACACTAATGTCGAGAGAGCATGAAGTTGTAACCTCTCTGCTCCTGAGTTTTATTAACCGTGAAATAATGTAAATGTGTTTCACGTCGAAACTAGTGAGTTGTGATTAGGTAAATTAACTGTTCACTACTGCTAGCGTGAGACGTGTGTACGCGGCAAGATTTTCAATAAATGTGATAGATTCCCTCGTGTGTACCCATCATGATTACTACATTGGACAGCTGTATTAGTGGGTTGGGTATTCATTACTCTAGTAAAGGAGACCCAATGGGTGCTCTTCAACGCTAAAGTATATATACAGTATACCAATTCTATTACCAAGCCAGCGAAACTATCCAAAGACACAACCTGACACATCTATAAGCTACTGATGAATCGCTTGATCAATCAATATATTCATCCGTCATCGAGTTTATCGATAATATAGTAATTAATATGGGTAGTCATGATCAATCTGAGATCATGTTGGTCAGTCTCTATGCCTTTCGACCAGTTAGTAAATCTGCCTGTCTGTCATTGTGTCTGTCATTGTGTCTGTCTGTCTGTCTGTCTGTCTGTCTGTCTGTCTGTCTGTCTGTCCATTCATGCATCCATCATTCATTCATTCTTTCAGTCAGTCAGTCAGTCAGTCAGTCAGTCAGTCAGTCAGTCAGTCAGTCAGCCAGCCAGCCAGCCAGCCAGCCAGTCAGTCAGTCAGTCAGTCAGTCAGTCAGTCAGTCAGTTAGTCAGTCAGTCAGTCAGTCAGTCAGTCAGTCAGTCAGTCCGGAAATCGGTTGGATAGTCAAGTTCACTAAGTTGAACTCCCAACCCATCCACTCACTCTGATTCATTCATTCATCACGTGACTCACTCAGTCATTGTCTAGACCACGCTATACATTATATCTAATGCTAATCACTACATCTTATCTCCTTTATTTGTTATCATGATTCCCATCATCCAAAGCTGTACCAGTAGCATCAACATAAATACATTGACATCTTCGTGATCTTTTCAACCTCACAGATATCACAATTTATCAATGTAGTTATCACAGTAATTTTGTCAAATTTGTCCAATACCATGATCAGTATGAGACTACTTGACAGAAAAACTTGACCTTGGGGTTATTTTTTTCTGAATATATTTAGATTTACCTGTATATATATTTTTTTATGGCAACGCTTCCATAGATGATAACAGCCACCTGTTGATTCGACTATACTGATTTATTTTACACTATGATATGGGCCGCGTCAAGCAAAAACCTACCTGATGGTCAAAATTTTCAAAATTGAGATTTTAGCAGATTTTGATACTTTGATACATAAATGACGCCAGCATAAAATTTTAGACATGAACACAGACTGGAAGTGTTGTTAAATCTCATTTAAATATGACCTCTGACCTTTATTGATTTTCAATGGTGTTCCATTTCCAACACTATTATATGTACTGCGCCACACATACATACATACATACGAATACACACACTGGGGCTTTATTCATATTGATATGAGGTCAAAGGTCAATGAGTGCTTTATTGTTACTGTGGCCTATTTGAATTGTCAAGGTATTTCCCCAGGATCTAGGAAAGGGATTATTAGCAATGGAAAGGGAAAGCTCATCAACTACAGTTGAAATATATGCTTACCTGTTATTTGCCCACACCAAACACACACACACACACACATCATACATTTGTACACAACAATTTCACTGCATAATGAGGAAAGTGCACACACAGTGACAAGTACATATAAATAATTCAAAGTTGACCTTTGTTTCATTTATTTACAAGACACATGTATATAACATTTTTATGTACACTTAGGACAGAATGTTGGCTGAAAGGGTTGTCTTACATGAGGTAGCAATGTATCATGCAACTCCTTGTGTCGTACATCAGACAATCCACCACACTCAAGTTTTTCAGGAAAACTATCTGGTGGGGGTGGCCAAGACACACGATTTTTAACTAAATCTACCTCAGTTTCATCATCATCATGAACCTCACGTACAAATACTTTGCCTGGCTTATCTTTGACAAACCTAAAGTGATGATATTTTCTGATACCTTTCAGTGGTTTGAGGTGTGATGACAGGTATGTGTCCCACTGATACCACTCCCAGAAATCCCCAGACTGTGTTGATGACTTATATACATGACTTTCATTGATGCTGGCACTTTTGTTAACTAGATCAGCCAATTGGTCAACTGTGTCAACATCACTACGTCTATATAGCTGTCTTATTTTGCCAAAACAGGCATCACAAATGCACTTAGTATGACCTGGCTCCATAAAATGAATTTCAATTTTATCATTGAGACCAGTACTGGTTCTCCATGAAAGGTAATGCATGACAGATTTATTTTTATTTTGGCCCCCACAGTTATCAGCATGAAATACACACTGTTTCTCACCAAGACTGTGATGAGAAAGATGGTGATGAAGTATGCTAATTACATTATTGGGACCTGCACTCTTCTTACCATCTTGACCAATGCTATCTGCTTCACTAAATAAATAATTAATTTGCTGCTTACAGACTTCATTACAAACACCAAAACAAAATACTTTCATAGGAATAAGGAAATACAATGGCCCAACTTGTCGAGATTGATGTGGAAGCTGAAAATGTTGAGCATAATCAAAACTATAATGAACACAAGTTAAATTTTGAGAGCAAGGACTATGAACACCTACAATTTTACAGTGTTCTGGCAATGGTTCAAACTCCTGATGAGCTTTTTTAACACAAAGCTTATAAAATTCTCTCCTCTCTTTTGCTTTCTGTACATGTTCATTATATTTAGCAGTAACTGATAATTTGTCAGCTTCTGATGTAGCATACATTATTTTCTTTCTAAAATCCTCACACTTAAAACAGACATCAGTCTGCGGAGAGATTGACTGAATGTGAGGCACACAGTCTTTCCAAATGTTTTTGAAAGTTGTAAGTCCAACATGTTTCAGGGGTGGCTGTGACTGCTCACATGATTCAACATAGGCTGAATACACGGTTTCCTTGGTGACACTTGATGGTAAGTATACAGGTGGAGTTCCTTCTCTTCCTCGTGGCACAGCAGGCATCGGAAGACCAAATTCCCCAGCATACTCTTTGATAAATTGTACCACTTTCTGAATTACCTACAGATGAATTTGAAATATACATCAGTCTGAGGAAAATCTTTGGCGATTAGAACACTACAAACGCTATATTTAATGCATTACTATTGTCATCAGTGTAACTAAACTACGTATACATCATTGCCACAGTACATTACAGAATTCTCTTTATATAAAACTATACAATTACAAATATCTAATATGTGTATGAATGTTTTCAGGACAGGAGTATTTTAATGGGACAATTAATATATGTATTTAATACTTGAAATCATTGTAAACAAAAGAGGTATTCCAAATTATTCTTTTCCCACTGTGACAAATTCCTCAGACCTCTAGGCAAGATCTTTTCAATATTTTGTACACAAATCTATCATTATATTCAGTCATTTGACAGTGACCTAAATGTAATTGAAAATGTGATAATTTTCATTCAATTGAATTGTTAACCAGTAAGAAAAATGTGGGACTTTTGAAAGTATATTTTCCGTATTCTACCTGATAATGACAACATAGTGTAGTCTTGATTTGTTTTTGTTTTTGTCTAGTTTGGCGTTAAAATAGTGATGCATTTAGATCACAGTCTATTGTGCTCTTGATCTATGAAACAATTTTAATCTTAAAATATCATTTTTTTTCTCTCTCCAAAACCTGGACTAAATAACCAAGATTCCATCCGAATTTGGAGGTATTCAGCAGTCCTCCCTGGTTTTTATTGTCAGTTGATCCATCATTGTGTCAAATTTTGTTTTATGAAGTGTCATCACATACTTCCTATTTTTGACAAGGTTTTCTAAGCATTCAGCTAAGATGATAAACCAGCATCAATTTTGATTACTGAGGAGACATGAGGTTTGCAGTGATAAATTAGTTATTTAGTAAGCTATATTTACATATTTCCTGTCCTTCAAACTCATATCCAAATCTCTGGCATTCACGTTTCTTGCCCCTTCTTGTCTCGCCCATTTTCTCCATGTGTTCCATTTTTGCCAGCACCAGAATATCTTTTTCAGTCTTCGAAAATTCTGCTAAGTTCAGACGATACTGGTAAACACGTTCCGCACTAATGTTGGTGTAGCACCGATTGTTACAACCACAGCCTGTCTCAAATTCGTCAGTGACGGTAGATTCAGCATTATATTCTTGGTCCTGACAACTTTCAGTTGAACTGATATATCGGGACGCGAGATCTTGTGATGAAACTTCACCGCCACTAACATCTGAGTCACTGCTATTGTTGTCAGGGTCATCACTGCAGCCCGAGTCCGATTCAAGGTCAACAACCTGATTTCGCTGATGTTCGGTGTCGATGTCGTCCAAGAAATCCCGGTGAGTTTCAGACATCAGCTGCTGCAGATCCGCATCGAAATTTAAATCTACGGGTACTCTTGAACACATTTTGACAGGAAAAAATACGGGAGCGAGCTACTGACACGAAGCGAAGTACGTAAAAACAAGAGGGAAAGTGAGAAGATTGGGCGGGACACTTTTTCATATGCAAATTGACTTCGCGGTGATTGGCATCCGGGCAAACTTTGATCGTCAAAATTTGTAATTTTTATACCCAAACATGACATAAACAAACTCTCAAGTTTAGTGTTCAGCATGGGGAAGCATTAAGGCGATTAAAATATGTTGATCACCTAAAACAGTAACAAATGAAAGGGACTAGTAATAATCAAATAAAAAGGCGCCTTGATTACAAAAGTGACTGTCAATCATAACAAAGTATCACATTTCAAGCGCTTGTTATGCAACATTGTATCAACGACCATCAGGTAGGTTTTTGCTTGACGCGGCCCATATTTAAGGACGAAAGCTTTCGACACAGCTTTCTGAAGCTGTTTGTGTTGGAAATTGACAAAGTTTATACTACACTTATATGACTTGAATACCACACAGTTTAACTTACATAGAATGATATATTTCCATGGATCCTTTTCATATCCTAAGAATGCGATCCCACGTGTTTGGTTAAACATGTAGTCATCAACTACTATGGTGAATATTCAAAAAAAATATTATTCAAAGAGTGACCCTGGACAGAACTATGGTGTAGTAGCATATGATTTGCTATGAAAGCTTGGCATATCGGACCACTATAATTGTCTGAGCTGGAACACAGTAATATGCAAATACAAGGTGATGTTGAGACAGTGTCCATTTAAGCAAGTCAACAATTTGTGACGAGTTGTCATTTTGCTGTGGCTGAAACTGGTTCAATAACGGATCATAGTTTGATTTTAGACTCAGACCACAGAATATTTTGTGAGCTTTGATGAAGAACACCATCAATATGGCATGATATAGTTTAGAGTTATGTAATAATTTTGATATTACAAAGTCTACACATGTCTTTGTGGTGTGTGTCATTGTTTAATATTGGTTGCCATGAACACAAGTTTGTTCTAGTGTCAATACATATAGCGACCATTACTTGAGGATATTACAAACGTGACAGCTCAGCTCTATGTTAGGGTATACTGTACTATAGGATTTTACAAAGCTGAGCCTACCACTCCCGGTAGCGTACTGTGTTGCCTTGGTGCTGAGAACGAGACCATTAGCAGAATAGGGAGGGGCGCACTACAATTGGAAGGGGCGGGTTATGTTAACATGTATTCGATATAATTTGAGCTCGGTTTAAAGAACTATAAACATTACAAGATGACATTTGGGCAATGAAGGTTTATTTTCTTCGAGTCACCTTGTCAAATGCATTGAATACAATGTTGTAATTGGAAACATTGCAGTCCGCATTGTTCGCCCTAGCTACCTCTGTTCTCAAAAGCCTTTTGTGTTTGCCCGGCGTGAATAAATCTCCCTTGGAAGTGTTCGCGACCATTGTATTGAACTCAATTTATCACTGTAGCTATTGAAAAGGCTACGAACTGAGGCGTTCGCGGTGTGTATCGTGCCATGTTCTTGGTGTTTGCCGTGAATATCCCACACACTTGGCAACTGTGCTATTTCCTCCGTGGTCTCCGTAGCGTTGGCATCAACAGAGCGGGTGGATTTGACCCCTTCGCGTTTCGATCGGTCCGGACGGCTATCATGGACAATAGACAGACAGAGCCGAACTACACACACGTGAACGACAACAACCTCCAGCTAGTATAGTGGTCTTGAAATTCGTAACTTCCTAACACGTCCTGGTCGTTGCGAGGGGACATTTGAAAAATCTCCTGTCATTACTTGTGAACATATTGCTAACACTTGTCGCCGTACTCGAGAAGGAAGCACTTCGAGCCGACGAGCAGGTGTATACATACGTAACATTGCTACAGAGAAATTATCGACAAACAGTGGTGTCATAACTTATGCAGTCATTATAACTTATAAGGCAGCTATAGTACGTAAGCAACTCATAATCTTTGAAATATCGGCCTGGTTAGTTTCCTAACTCAATTACGGATTGCTGAACCGTCGCGGTTATGAGATTGTGTTTTTCAATTTGTGAAGTGTTGCGTGAATTTGCAGTCAACCTATCGTTTTAACGGCGCAATGTCAACAGATAAATAGTTAGGATCTAGGAATCTGTTTACCACACGCTCATTCAGTGCTGTGATTAAACTGCAAATTGACTGTATAAGTTACAAACATGGATGTCGGTGTGAGAGACAGCAGTGGGAAGTTTACTGAGTCTTTCGAAATATTTGCGAAGTTGCCCGTCGGAACGCTGACTTCGGTGATCGTGCAATATGAAACGAGAGTACGGGACTTGAAATCGATGATCGAATTTACGTGCGGTGTGCCGTTCCATTTGCAGTATCTGTCCTACAAAGCACACTACGAACTCCAAGATCGAGACACGCTTAGGTCGCTCTGTCTGATACCTGGGGTACAGGTGCCAGTACGATTCAAACACGGCTACGAAGACCTTGTCGAAGCTGCACTGGCAGGAAACTCTACAGGCGTGTTTGATGATATCAAGAAAAGATTTGACAGCGAAAATATTCGATCAAGAAAATTTGCTGCCTTGTTTGTAGCATCTCAGCGTGGATACCATTTCCTTGTAGAAAGGTAAGCTGAAGTGAACATTTCTGTTGCGACATTGAAAGCGCATCACAAATAAAGAAAGTTTTCCCCTTTTATATGGGTTTGATGAAGACATGTTAGATAGATGCATGAAGGTGAATCGCCCGAACCTCAAATTTTGATTAACAAGAAATGTGAAATGGTTGCCTGACAGAGTTATACAAAAAGATTGTACTGAACAAAATAATGATCCTTATGGCTCCACTAGTATATATATATATATATATATATATATATATATATATATATATATATATATATATATATATATATATATATATATATATATATATATATATATATATATATATATATATATATATATATATATGATAACACTAATTTGAGAACCTGGGATTGAAACACTGGCCTTTAAATGCCAGCTCTGAACTTGCGACAACATAGTTACAAGACAATAGAAACTGTTGACAAAGTTTCAACTATACACACACATCATACATGCCATCTCAAAATACTATAACCATGTAACAACTTGTTTTAGCCACGACTTTTGACATAACACGTCCACATCTCTCGATTTGATGGACTCTGAGTCATCGCAGTGGCTAGTAAATTTTCAATCCAGTGTAGAGATTGAGGTCGCCTTTGTACAAAGTTGTCGATAACACTACACGCCTCCTGTCATCCGTATCTGTACCCAAGCGAAATTGACGTTCTCTTCCTAAAAAGAACTAGTGTTTACAATTCTGTTGCCATTGTGTTGTCTACTTGACCGACGACGGGTGAATGGTACCTTATAACCACAACAAATCGCTGCAAGGGATATCAAAATTTAGGCACGGTCGCCTTTGGGACAAATGTTTGGAGTAACAGCACAAAGCTAGGCGTTCTATTGTAGATATTGAAAAAAAAAACGGCGACGCACCCAAGTACAGTAACTGTGCTTGATCGTTTGCCCCGAGGGAGGTTTTGTAGTTGTTAAAGGGTGGGATTACATGCACTCGCTCCACAAAGTCAGTGGTACGTTATTACATGTCCAGGGATAGTGACTAAGCCAACTTTACTAAGTTACATATATTATAACATCTTTAAAGACCAGAGTTCAACACCAAGTTTCGTATATACGTGTTATCTTATCAGTGTAGCCATAAGGGTTGGATAGGATTATTTAATGTTCTGGACCAACTTTTTCCAGTCTTTGTCAGACAACTTTTTTACTCGTAAATATATTTTGATCCTAATCCGAACAGGACCTCTACAAAGGGAGAATCGCAGTGTTCTTAATCAGTATACTTTTTTTTTTTTTTGGGGGGGGGGACGATAACAAATCCAACCGTTTGAACACTTGTTGATCAGTGTATCTTTTAATTAAGTGTGTAGCACCAACATCACAGAATGCCTCCCACCAATTGAAGATAGCCACCCAATTGTAAATAGAAACAATCAGACTATCTCTGGAATGAGAACCAGTGTGTACAAATGACCTCCCTGGAGTAATTGAGAGACCGACAGAAATTGTGAAGAAGTATGCAAATGTACACCTTATAACTCCCGAGACATATGAAGCCAATCTTAGATAAATATTATAGGTGTCGGTTATTCAACAATACTAGGTGATGTGCTTTGGATGTCAATTGTTAGAAATCCATGACTCTTTCTTTAGTTCAGAAAGAAACCATCTGCTAAACACATTCAAATACCTTGACATACTAAGATATTATTATTCCGACATCAATACAAAGTAAACAGGTAAATTCTCCCCCTTTTTCCACACTCTGTTACTAAGATGACCAACAGTGAGTGACCTCGACGGGTAAGACGACGGCGTGACTTAAATACGGATAATCCACGGATATTGATTTTTCTATCTAGGGTAAAGACTAACACGATAATTTCAATTCAAACGTGTTGTCCTTTTCATTGTTAGTTTCCCGTTCTCCATGAATATTTTATCAAAACCAGCAATACATGTCTATCGCGTCTCTGCAATATCTTCTTCTCTATGACTTTCATTCTTCAGACAAAACGTAACTTAAGTAATCTGGTTTCAGATATGAGCATCTTATAGATCCGGGGATGTGGGGTGACAGCATTTGATCTAATATTGAATCAGATGTTAGGTAATAAATATAGTTGGGGGTAAATGATTTGACCAGTTCGTTAATTGGGATCAATTGAGATACTTGGTATCAATTTGTTAACACAACACCAGATAATAAGTCGATAGACAACCACCGACGGAAAAGTCGAAACTAAACAATGTAACTGCATGATGTCTGTTCGATATGGCAAGACACAATATACTGATACCACCCTACTACGCGATCTGGGCCAAATAGTGCAATGGTAGAACACACCCTGTTTTTCCTCTCTTCCTTTGCAAGTCAGCCGTGGGATAGAATTCAAGAAAGTTAATTCCTAGGAAGAATTCATATTTCGTAGTTGAACGAGACGGCTTAGCAATGCAGAATTTTCAGCATCTAGCTCATTACGACAGAAATTATTTTGGAAACTGATCACCCACCACTAAAGGGAGACGCAACTCTAGGAAATAAAGTCATTTTCATAAACTATGAGTTCTGGAGAATCATTTCGAGATTTTACTTATCAAGTTCACCTACAATTGTGATTTCAGAGAAACATCAAGTTGATCTTGTGCCTTGATAGGGTATCTTTGCTGTGGGCTAATTTGATCATGGGAGTCAGCAGATAAATAATTATTTATGTTTAAAATGAATTGAGATGAGAGATGTTCCACACTCGAGGGAATAAGCACTTAGCCGTCACTACCAACTAATTTACATACAAAGTAAATACTGATTTAAATACAACGTAAATATGTTTGACCTGGGGTCAACTTAAAGTAAATGTCCAGGTTAATATTACTTTTACTAAGCATGTCACCACTTTGTGACACTTACACACAACAAACCAACATTACTTCCAAAATCCATAAAACATCAAAAAACATCAAAAATCAAAATCACAATATTAATTCTCTGGTTCTGTTGTTACTTTCATATGTAAAATTTAATTTACAAATATTTGACAGTAAGTACATGAATATATACGCACCGGTGTATTATAAAGCAGACGAACAACAAAATATAAAATATGACAAAAATTAGAGCGTCGAATATTGATAATAGATACTGCAGCTGGTTAATTGCACAAGATACGTACAGCAAGATAAATTTCCACATAATCAAACAAAAGTTCGGTATGCGAAACGCTTGTTAATGCATCAACCAATGGAATGCATTCATCTCAACATCCGCCACTACAATAGCGACTGCTCCATTTTATAGATGTTGCCATGGAAACCCCAGAGGTAAAGACATTTAGGTTGCAATGAAATTTTCCATTTCAATTCAATTCTTATTGCTAAATCTTAGCTATATCAGATCTCTTCACGGTTCGTTAAACAGTGATAATAGTTTTGGTATTTAGAGGCCTAGGCAGTGTGGGTTGGTACAAACGAAAGACATAATTCACCTAATTCGCTTCAGGATTGACTAGACTGGAAAATTTAAATCCTGACAACTTTCTTTGTTAGATTTTAAATATTTTTCTCTCGCTGTAGTTATCTGGTTGCCCCACGGGTGTAAATAGATGAAGAGGCAGGACGAAATCACTGGGTTACAAGAAGTTGTGACACAACGGCATTATTGTTATAAAACTTGAATAAATCTGATGATTAAACCCAGTCATGAAATAGAGGACTATATATTGTTTTGGTATTGTACAAAGGAATGACGTGACTCATATGTATCAGTACTTCTTTAGCCATCATTCATTCATTCACTCACTCACTCACACACACACACACACACACACACACACACACACACACACACACACACAAGCACACATGTATATATATATATATATATATATATATATATATATATATATATATATATATATATATATATATATATATATCACATATGTAGCTCTCTCTGTCGTCTCTCTTTGTATTTGTGCATAATCGGGGTAGTGACTTAATGACTTAACCAGTAAATCGTTTAGTAAGTGTAATAGAAGGCTTCTCGTTTGAATCTTATTACATTTCAAGACCATCTACTAGGAGTAATGCAAGCAAACTCACCGTCAAATTTAATTTCCGGTGTCGACGGACTAATTTGGAAACCGTTACTAAGAATTTATATAATGCACGGCGAAATAACACAATTAAATTATTATTGAGATGGTTAGTTAAATTCTAATCAACAGTCAGCCTGAAGTCAAATTATAACACACAAAAATCAATTTTGTTTGATCTTATATCAAAATAAATCGAAATACATTACTTTTGTATAACACGTATGCATTTTAAGTATTTTTATTTCAAGGTGAGAGTAAAAGACTTGCACATAATATGCATAGACTTTGCATTTGTAAACGTATTATTTATGCATCATAATTTCGTCGCCTATTGTTGAGTTCATTATTCTGTTCATAGCAAACATACAACTTTTTTCTCTTTGAAAGGTTGTATTGCTTATTATAGCTAACAAATTGTGATGTTTCATTTTATGGCCTGGGTGTGTAATTGTGCAATACGTCTCCGCATGTCGCTATAATGTGGTGCCGATAGCAAAGCCATTCTCACGCGTTGTAGTTTTCTGCATTTCATTTTCAACTGAAACCTAACATTTATTCTATTTATGATTAGTTCGTCATAGAATTATGAAAACTAAGAGAGTATATCTTGTATAATAGGGTTTATATTCTTGCTGTATATAAGTACATCTACATTGTAATTAATACATAGATGGCCTCGGCCCAAATAAATAATTTATTTTAATCATGGACATATTTGTGACTTAATCGTAATTCTGTTCGAGTAGCGTTCATACATACGAGTTTCACGCCTAGGCAGATTTTATCAAATGAATTAAAGTACCATCTATTGTAACTAAGCAATAATTATGATAATAATGTAATTTATTACCGTGTTCGTGATAAATAACAAATTCGTGAAATCCACAAACTAATTTCAATTTAATGGCAAGTAACAGATCGTATTAATGACGTTTTTAGCAGCTAAACACAATCATTAACGTGTAAAAACATTAACGCATAAAATTGACCTCAATTGTAATCCATCAAACCAAATCACAAGTTTTACTATCCAAACACACTTTTTCATGTAGTCTGATAAAATTATTTCCACAACATGCAATAGCCAGAAAATTAGAAATTTATAAGAAATACAATATATAATACCATGTTGCCCTTGACAACCGATCAACGTAACCTGTTGTGGGTGTGAATGCGGGTGAAAATGAGACATGTACATGGCGGGGATGCAGTTTCAAGTTTTCTTCTACTTACCGACTCTATTTTTTTGGAAGATTGTGTTCTCGGTATCACAAAATACTATTTAACGTAGTCTCAAAAATAAATGATATAATTGAACAGAACATGGTATATTTTAATGAACGCAATACTTCCATTGTGAATTCTGAATACACGCAGATTGTACATCAAGGAATTCTAAGACTGTTATTATCCAATATTTAATGAGTTTCTTTTGAATCAGAATACTAAAATAACTACATCCGTCAGGCCATTTTTTTGAGTTGGAAACTATTCTATTTATCTCAGGGGTAAACACATAAAACACATGCCAGAGAATTAGCCTAAAATCCAGTCACGTGGGCATTTTGTGTGACTGTCATTTTACCTCTACCAAGAGATCAAACTCCCCACACGATAGTATTCAAAGCCAGGGTATTCATCGCATAATTTATTAATGGGATGTATAAAATGTACAAGATTCAAATGCCTAGTCTGGTGGTTTACTTCATCAATAAAACTCGAATGTCATAATTAAGTAAGTTGGTATACAGGCCCGTTAATTAATAACATAACATCACCTTATAGCATTGTTTACATTATGTTAAATTCATTTCTCTGCGATCCAGATATCAATGCTAATTTCTGGGGTCACCAAAAATTACGTCATCGATGTGTTCATTTAGTTTAATCATCTACTATGTGATGCCACAGTTCTCCTATTAACCAGTGATAATTAAATATACTCAGGCGCACTTTTAGCAAATAGGTATGTTTTGCATTAAACGAAATATAACAAAACAATGACGTTGAAAATAATTGAAATGCTGACTTTGTCCCGATATACAACTTTGCTTGAAATTGCTTCATTTAATAATGACAATGATGATGATGATGATGATGATGATGATGAAATATTGGTTCCCGCTAAAAATCATCAATAGTGTACAAATCTATTCGTAACGTCCCGGATATGAGAATCTTTGATAAACGGTGACTCGACAGAGTTCAGATAGTAAATGAAAGAGATCAATTAATTTTGAAAATGGCAGGAAATAAGGAGAGTGATTTGTAGTGAACTTTATTATAGTTTATTTCTCTGTAAACAACACTCTTCAGACTTTTTTGATGACGTACACCGTTGAATTAAGATGTCGGAAGTGACGGAAGCGTTTTTCATCTTTGCATTGAAAATGGAAATTGATTTCCAATTGGACATCGAGGCTTCTATATGTCAATTTCATTAATTATGTATGGTTACGTTGTATTCTGTGTATGTGTTAAAGGTTGATTGTTTATAGTACCTGGCAGGTGATGATGGTGACGTATTCTAATTGTATCGTGATGAAAGAGATGCGTGTATTTACCTGGCAGTGACTTAAGTCTTCTTGTGAAATCGACATGAATCATTAGATTAATTTCAAACATGAGTTTTAACTAAAAGTTACACGATCGATATCAGAACTGTTTAGATTGCGCTTTTAACAGTGTCTTTCACGTAATGCATGGAATGGTAAATGTTTGTTTTATAAAACCATCATAATTTCCGCTTACAATTTGATATTTTAAATGTTTTAGATTGTAACATGTACATTGCGTTATTAGTTGGCAACTGTTCAAGGTGTCTATTTCATTGTGGTTGTGTTCAAGTTTGTGTTTTGATGCTGTAAATGTTTCGCGTCAATTTCTTACCCGGGACTGTCAAATATATTGACACCAAACGCCTTGGATAAATAAAATGAAATTCGTCTCAAGTATGATGATAACAGAGAGAAAAGTTCCTTTATAGTTAAGGTCAGGGGTCATTGCTTGTAGCACATTCAGGGATGACAGGTCACAGGTCATTCCATGTAGTATAATCCGGGGTTAATCCCATTCTGCCCTCTCTACTGAAAACAATCGATGCTACAAACCTGTCAACTACCGCGATTTATATCACGGTTTCAAAATATTGGGGTTACGCGTATATTTTAATAGATGTTAGGTCTAAAGTTCTCTTACAGACGTGACAAACTCCAAGAAATAATTACACAATGCCAATGTTGGCCAGTTCAAATTTGGCAAATGGTCAACCCGTGTTTGGAATCACCGTGAGTGGCACTTCTCTAGTGTTTCACTGAATCAGACGCTCACACCGAAAAATCAGCATGATAACGCCGACATTGATCTCGACAGAATCGGCTCCTGAGGATTGTCTTCCCCTAACAAAATACCTCAGCGTACCAACACGATGCCCTTGAGCATCACCGGTCACTGCGTGAGGTTTTGGACAGAATCCATACTCCATTGAATTCTCCCTTTTGTGAAATCAACCATAAAATTTATAGTGTTCCAATAAACACACATGTTATCTTCTCATTACAATTTGATGTTTCACTAACCTATAGTTGTAATTAACATCTGTTGCTAGCTTATGAAGTAAATAGAAACCCATGTGTCCAGTAAATGAGTAATAAAATGCCCATTAAAATGATACCCAAAGCTTGAACAACAATCGATTTTATATTTGCATGGCTGTAATAGGCGACTAGGGGTGGGTATAACGACAGCGTATCACTAAAACTGGTACTGGATTTGGGTTTTCACTGATAGTATTACTTTTCTCGTAACTTGTTATTTGTCTGTGGGAATATTTTTCTGAGCTAATACAGATGTGTCGTGAGATCACGAAAGGTCATGACCTTTGTAGAGCCTACGCCGTTAGAGTAGGCTATCGCGATCCCGATCGATCCATGTCGTAAACTCTGCACATAATGTCAAATAAATTTAAATGTAATGGTATGTGTATACGCAGTTACTCAGTTTGTCTTTATGATCTAATTCTGCGATAAAAAACATTTGTGGTCAGTTAAAACAACAACTGCACCTCATTGACCGGCCTTCAGTAAAACCACATAGACAAGTAATTGTGGTAAAACCTAAAGGCCATGATCACGTTATTGGCAGTAAATAAGAAAGGAGCTAGACTGCCTTACATAATACACATAGAAAATAGGGTATGTAGGTCGGGATTTTATTTTATTTTGTTTTATTTTATTTTATTTTATTTTATTTTATTTTATTTTATTTTATTTTATTTTATTTTATTTTATTTTATTTTATTTTATTTTATGTTATTTTATTTTATTTTATCTTTTTAATTGTTTTATTTTTGAAAAAAAAAACATTGCTTCGAACAAAATGTCAGTGAGAATACGCCTTCTGTGATAATTTGATGAAATATGTACATACATCGCCGGGGAAAGAAAACAGACGTGCATGAAGGTCAAGAGGACAAAGAATTTCTCATCTTTTTATTTCAAATGTTTAGGCCGGGTTTGAGGCTTAAACATTGGTAGGTCGAGCTATCGGAAACACACATGTTGGCCTAAGTAGACAGAACTTCATCTGAGACACTAGCTTTCTTTAACCAAAGATGTATTTTGAAAATCACGAACACAACATACCCTTTTCTGTTATTAGTTCTACTTTCGTATCAGAGTTTATTAGATTGTTCATCAAATGGCCGATAATATTATTGTTCAATTCAATTCTCCGTAGTCCTGGTATGCGGGACAGACATTATTTTGACTTCTTGCTGTCACTGTGTGGCAACTGAAAATGTGAAACATCAGTTTGTCAAAATTGATGATGGAATGTATGTCAAACAATTAATTGAAATTCAGTTTCGATGTCACGTGACAGAACCCTCATTTCCGGCCCCCTTGTTTTTGACGTTCCACTAACCAAGCCATACGTTATTGAATTGTCATTTTCTTCTCAGTATTAGGCAGTACAGTGGAACTTTGTTGAGTGGCACAATACAACACTATAGTGGTATCTCAGTGGTCTGAGGTGGGATGAATAACATTAAGCAACTGAATCAACAGGTGGTTGACTACCCTTTTGGGAAATATGGCTATGGTCGTTTGCCTTACTCTGATTATTTTATATTTGTAGATTGGTGAAATCAGATACAGATGTAAACGGGCAGACTTCAACTGGACGTACGCCACTCCACATCGCATGTGCAATGGGAAATACTGGCTGCATTGACATACTCCTCGAAGCAGGTGGATCGTTAGATATCAGGGACTCGTACGGACAAACACCAATCGAAGTAGCTTCAAACTGCAAACAGAAAGAAGCCGAACGAAGGCTTCATTTATTCAGAAGAACAATCCGAGGTCCGACAATCTATCGCAGGAAAGCAGACAAGCCAAGGGAGAAAACAGTTTCGTCGTGGGCGTGGACGCCGAGATTCCGAGCTAAAAGTGCACCTCCAGCGTCACTGATGAGGGAGATGTCACTCACCCCAGGACCGGAGTTGATGATCAGCCGGTGTAAGATTGAAAAAGAGTCATCGGGGACTAAAAGCGTGAACTTTGACGCCAGTAGTGTTACTAGTGAGGTATACAACTACTATGATTTCATATATGAAGTAAGTTTTTAGATTTTAGTGCATGACCACGAGAGGGTGTAGTAGAAACACACTAATGCGTGAACAAAACTAATCCCCACTGACACCACTAGCACAGTACGTGAGTATTGTATCACTTACACTATCATCTCTCACATATTCACACAATCCTGACAGTTTAATTGTATTTTATTAATTATTGTAAAAAGTTTAAAGTACACTCTCTGATTGGAGATCGTAAAATCACTTATTTTGATTTAAAAAAAAGAACTACATTTATCTCATATCACATAACTTATGTTGTCAAGAACTCAAGGCTACATGGCCATATAGGCTGTTCACTGCTCCTTTGTGTTTATATCGGATCTCGAGCTCACAGGCCTCGAAGTTTTGGACACGAGTGCTAGGCTGTACTTTGATCTGCTCTAACGATGTAAAGACAAAGGGGGAGTGAACAGAGCGCCAAGGCTAACATAGTCACTTTGCGGCAACAACTCATAGTTTCACAAATTCAAGAACTTAGCAATTACCCGATCTCGCGAAGAACTTACTTTGATCTGCTCTAAAGTGGTATACCATCTTAAAATGGATGTTGACGACGTGGTGAGAACTTTGCCACCATCTTTTTCGATGAGCCATTTCCGGCGCTTGTTGCAAACGTCAGGACTTTGTCATTATACGTTTACCATCCAAAACTCATACCACTTTTTAATTCAATTGTAAATAATAGTTATAATTATTTTGAATATTGGTGTTTGGCCATTTAGGGATATGACGTAGCACAACGTGAACGAATAGCTCATGAAGAGCGACCTTAACATCCACATGACGTGGCAACTTCTATGAGCTACACCTAGAAACGTGGTGGATGCATGGTATAAACAAACCGTTTAACGTCTATAGTATAAATCAGCAAATCTAAGTCTCCATAAACTGTATTGCATACATTCACAATCATATTTGAAAGTAGATTTGACTTGAAAATGATGAACTGAATAGGCATATTTTAACTATAAATATTACCAAAAGCTTGACTTAGAGGGCGCTAGATCACGATGTATATAGGTTATCTAGCGCCATCTAAGTTAGGCTTTTGGTTCAAATGCCTATGCGTTATTTTAAGCCAACATGTCATGTATTTCCCCCTATATAATTTTTAAATCTTTGGGTAATACTTAAGCCACAGCTCATCTGTCTTGAAAGACTCGGATTACTAAATGTTTGTGTTCTTTGTTGTCAGGACAAGAGTGAAATGTCTGAAAACTCGTCAAGACCGGCAAGTGATGACTCCGGTGACTCCTGCAAGGAGAACGTTAACTTGACCTCTAGGGTAACACGTGGGTAGGTATTGAGAGAGAGAGAGAGAGAGAGAGAGAGAGAGAGAGAGAGAGAGAGAGAGAGAGAGAGAGAGAGAGAGAGAGAGAGAGAGAGAGAGAGAGAGAGAGAGAGAGAGAGAGAGAGAGAGAGAGAGAGAGAGAGAGAGAGAGAGAGAGAGAGAGAGAGAGAGAGAGAGAGAGAGAGAGAGAGAGAGAGAGAGAGAGACAGACAGACAGACAGACAGACAGACAGACAGACAGAGACAGACAGACAGACACAGAGACACAGAGACAAACAGAGAGACAGAGAGAGAGAGACAGACAAACAGAGAGACATACAAACAGTGACAGACAGACAGACAGACAGACAGATAGACAGAGACAGAAACCGAGAGACAGTGAGAGAGACAGAGGTAGAAAGAGATAGCGAGACAGACAGTAGTGACAGACAGACAGACATATCGATAGACAGAGACAGACAAGCAGGAAGACAGACAGACAGACAGATAGACAGAAAGAGAGCTTCCGACTTCTACTACTTGCAGCTCTTTTGTGAGGGGTCAAACCGTTCATATCCATCGGAAAAAGAATAACTTAGGGACGATCGAACAAGGTCGCACAAGCTTAATAAACGAATATCGTTCGTTTAGGACAATCTCCCCCTCGATCCCCTAAACGAACATTCACAGATTCGGTATCACACGTTTATATATAATTAACCCATGATGACAATTGTAGCGGTCACACCACTGCGATCGATGTAAAAAATATTATGGTAAACATGAAGTTCTAGTATTATGAACCTGTTTACTGAGATGATGGTAAACACATCAAAATACTACGGTACCGTAAACCCAGCACCTTATCTCACATTAGAAGTACATTTCCACCTTAATATCAACATATCAGTATTAAATCCAAAAGCTTTCATCATTGAAGGCGTGAACGTTCTCGAAAGTTGGTAAGAAGCGCGAAAATGAAGTTCAGCATCGCATTGATGCCAGACCCCCTCCCCATAAATGAACGAAGTTCGCTTGTTGAGTTTTAAATGTCTGAGATTGAATGGATGAATGGATGTGTACTTTTTCTTTATACAATTTGGATAGCTTTATATTTATGTTTTTGAGATAACTTTGTAAGTCCATCTTATCCACAGGGCTTTGTCTCACGAAGAATGGTTAGCAAAGAAACGAAGAGAAATGAGAGGAAAGAGTAGAGAATCATCGTGCAGTCAAATGAGCAGTAGAAACGATGAAGAGGCCAACCACGCATATAATATATGGTTGGCGGGAAAAGTGCATCCAAAGACTACATCGACAGTTAAGGCTGAAGAAGTGAACACAAGTACTACAAATAGTGGTACTATGGATGTGAAAGATCATTACGACATGTGGCTTAGAGAAAAGATGGAACAAAAAAGAATTGCAGAGACGGTCATCCCACCTGCCCCAAATGTGCTTGTAGTAGGGACCATGACGATACCAAGAGCTACACCAGAGGATAACAAAAAGGCGGTTCAAGATTGGCTTAGATCGAAAAAAGCAGAAGATAAGCAGTCTAAAGTGTACGAACAGTGGCAGAGGACACAACTCGACGAAATTGAGAAACAACGCGAAGTTCTCCGAGCGTCGAGCGTAATGACCCGAGAACAATGGAAGGAAAAGAAAGACAGGGAGATGAAACAGAAATATCTTGCGGAACAAAAACAATATTTAGAGGAGTTAAAACGGCAAAGAGAACAGACTGAACAAAGAACAAAGAGCGGATATAGTTTTGAGGCTTGGATGGAACTGAAACGTGAAGAGGTGCAACTCAAGGGAACGACAAACAGCGAAGATAAAATAAGGAAGAAACAAATTAGGAAAGAAAAACAACAGTTGGCTCAACAGAGTTTCGAGAAATGGATGATGGATAAGGAATGGGAAGAATTATGTAGACTCAAAGAAAAACCTCTTCGAGACCGTCCGAAAACAACACATCGTTTGCCTAATAAGAAAATGCATTAAATATGTTGTCATTTGTTGCCGTTGGTGGCGCACTAAGCCTTGGCGGAACTGAGACAGGAACATAAACTGTGTTATATTAGGATTTTTGCAATAGTTCTTATGGTTCGTCCAGTACTGATTTCGAATTTTTGTGTAGAAATCACTTTTATATAATGTATGTCTCTTTTTTTGCCAAGGTCATCTCCTCGCCATCCATATCAATGTGTTTTTTCCCCTAAACGGATGAACAAATTAATTTCGACATTTCTGAAATTCCTCGACTTTCATTAAGATTCTAAGCCGATGGTAACAGCTATCAATGACTTGTCGTGACTGACCATAATACACAAACTAAAAAAGATTTGCGCGAATGTCATGGTATGAGCGTTGCGGCCGGCCAGTACATGTACAAAGAACGCTTCATGCAAAATATTCCGAGTAAGGGCAGAGAAACATTGCCTTACTCTATTTAATAAGACATTTATATGTGTCTGTTGGTTTCCAGTAACATACTGTTCATATATGGTGTTCACAGAAGGGAGCTAGGTAAACTTAACACTAAACAATCTCACAGAATAGAATGTATGCCCCTGGTTGGATATGTGAAATTAGTCTTTCCTTAAAGAGATATTGTCTGTAAAATTTATAACTTTCAGATGTATTGTTTTATTTTTTTGTAAACGGTTGCTTTCAGAAACCCACAATCTAAACTACTAGGACCGGACGGACCTTCTACATAAGGGGATTATTTTGTCGAGATTTCCAAAATATGACGAATTTTTGTACGTTAACAAATGATGTTATTCATTAATCAATTACGTAAGATGTATTTCAAAGATTTCCAAATGTGACGTCATACCGTTGACGCTAAAAAACATGTCATTCGTTCATTTATGTGTTATTTAGTGGATACGTGCTCAAACCGTTGCCGGTGACCACTGGCGATAAATCTTGTATAACTTGTAGAATGACAAAACAAAGCTTCCCAAGTAAGATAAAAAACATCCATCAAATTGATTAAGTGACAGACAACACCCCTTTAAGAAATCCCATGATGGTGGAAGTTGGAAAAAAGCAAAATCTAAACTAACAACACCGTCATAGCCATTGTAGATAAGGTACATCGATTTTTATTGGTTGAGCCTGAATATTTGTCAGGCATATGTGCAATATACATTCACTATGGTAGTCGTCTTTACACGATACGTCAGTTTACTCTTGAATAACATTCCAAGTGGAGGGAATTTGACTTCACCGATGATGACGCTGTATAGCTTGTATCTTGAAAGCAACACCGGCGGTTGACATTATGGATAAGTGTATGGTAAACATGATTAATTATACGCCTAACTAAAACATTAATAGAACTTACAGAATTGATTCGTTAAAGGGACACAAGCTGAGTTGAAGAATTTTTTCGTGTGTTTGTTGTACTGTTTTGTTGTGGTGGGGAGGGGTATTTTCGCTTCATATTAAACGAAAAATGTAGTATTCTACTGACTAAAACATACTCCGCCTTCCCCATCACTTGCTATATCGAACTTGGTAGTATGACATAATAAATAAAATATTCGATGACGTAATTAATTATAAGTATACTAAAATTTCAAGGAAACAACTATTATGCCATCAAATTTGCTCTAACAACCATTACACCAGAAGACGACTTTCAATGTCATGATCATCCACGTTAAATCTGAGACATTGAAACATCAACATCAACATTTTGTTATACTACAATAGCTTAGTTTAGGGGTTATGTAAATATTTTAATCTGTGTACAAAAGCTTATAAACTCAGCTTGTGCCCCTTTAATGTTAGATGTTTCGTATGATTGCTCACGTGATCAGAGAACATTCAGAAATTTAATGTGATCATCACGCACGTGACGTCACACAAAAGGGATATGTAGATGTATTATTTAGAATTACTCAAACTGTAAAGTACTTTCAAATTAAATATGTGGAACGACACTACTAGAATAGTGACAACAAGGACGACAAAATTCCGTGAAAATTGAAAAACGGTGTACCTACATCAATATTTACATGTAAATTGTTTTTTTCTTTGGTTCTCGTCAGTGTCAAATGATAAATACCACATTGTAGATCAAACTAGCTGTGAGCGAAATCTAAAAAACTGTCGTACACAGCTAAGTTTTCTATAAACACTAGACATTGATACTTTCTTATTTCATTATAACATATTTTCAAAAGTGACGGTGCATCTTTAAAATACATACACAAATCTTAGTATGGTGGGTTTTGAAACATCCCGAACGTGTGTATCAGTCGCTCACGTACACACTCTCTTTTCTCCACTCGAGCAGACTAGAACAGGTAATGTCCAACGTGAAGGCTAATAATTTGGTAATCTACCATTAACTCGATATGAACAACTACAAATGCGACATGTCCGTGTCAAATCAGTAATATTATTGTTCTCGGTGGTTAACTTGAATTGTATGTGCACAAATAGTTTCGTAGTCTCAGATATATATAGACTTGAAGAGATTAGTTGTTTCCCAATTTTTCCAGATATATAGTGACGTTGTCGTGTTGAGTGTTGATCGTAGCTAATGTACAAGCTGTATTAAGCAGTGCAGCCATGGCAACAGCGGCCATTTTCCCTCAAATGTCTGCAATCTACATTATCATTAGTAGAATATTGTTAATAATAACCCATATCTAAAACTCATTCAAATATAGTGTTATGAATAATGTACGTGTAACTAGCTGAATAGTTTAAAACATTTGACAATGTTTTGGTTTGAGAGAGGGCGCTTGAGTGCAGTACAACGAACAAGATGATAAACACACACCCAGTCCTTCGGACCACATTGCATTGAGACAAACGTTTAGGATAAGTCATGCTAGATATTAGCTGATGTGTATAGCTATGACTAAAGTGTTGCAAAAATTAAGCATGACTGTAAATGGTTTAAAGAACTTTAACTTAAAATTCTATTTCAAATTAACACTTTGGTTGTACTTTAATTTGTAATATATTGAAATAGTGATAACAAACTAGAGATGTTCTATTTTCAATTATTATTGTAACAATAGAAGAGTGTCTAAACTTTAGTAAAACGTCGAAAATATTTTCTATGTTTCTAAATATGGCACAAGCTGAGTTCATAAGCCTTTTTACGCAAGTGAAAATACCCACAATTAAACTAGCAATCTAGTGTTGTTCTTGTCAGTGCATACCTCTATATCATTACACTGTCTTCTGGCAGTGTTAGAAGAGTTGATTGCATAGTAGGGATGTCCTAGGTATTTTTTGATACGTATGATAAATTACGTCATCACAACGTTTATGTGTTATATCTTAATACCAGGTTTGTGTTCAGTTGATTGCAATCCATGGTTAAGTGTGCTCCAGTACGTAGAATACTGTGAGTACCTTTTGAATTTACAACAGAAATGTGTCCAAAAACA